>NW_024519763.1:744283-988171 GCF_017590135.1 Pyrgilauda ruficollis
CAAAGGGTCGGGAAGGGGAGGGGGCTTCGGGAGGAGGGAGGGGGCGTGGGGAAGGGGCTGGGGGCACAGAGGGGCTGGGAGGGGGCTCTGGGTGTGGCGAGGGGAGGATTTGGGCATCAGGAGAATGGGACTGGGGGCTTGCAGAGCTGGAATGGGGCAAGGGAGGGATGTGAGGGGCGTTTAGGGAATGGGTTTTGCTGGGAGAAGTTCGGAGCGGGATGAGGAGGGGGATTTGGGGCAATGGGGGGGATTTGGGGCAATGGGGGAGCAGGATTTTTGCTGGGTTTGGCAAACGAATTTCAGGGATGGACTTTCCTAAAGGAGGGGCCTTTGGGGAGTGGCTCTGAGGGAATGAATGGGTTTTGGGAGAACTCGCAGAGATCAGATTTAGTGGGAGTGGGATTTCCCACGTGGGTTTTAGTGGGAGCGAGCTCCGGGCTGTGCACTCCCAGGGGAGTGGATTTTTTTTTGGGAAAACACATTTTAGAGGGGGTTTCTGTGCTGAGGAGTGCAGGGCCAGCCCCGGGAACTGCGGGAAGAGCCAGAGCAGCCCTTTGGGGCTCCTTGGGCTCGGGTGGTGGAGCCCCCATTCCCAAAGTTCCCCCAGCTCTGTTTTCATGGAAGATGCGGCTCCGAGCTTTTTGGAGCCTTCCCGTGTGCGCGGGGCGGTGCCAGGGGAGCGGTGCCAGCCGGGTGTGACACCGGGGACCCCTGCATCCCACTGCCCATCCCTGCCGAGCCGCCCGAGCACCCCAGGGATCCAAACTCCTCCCAAGCGCCTGGGAACTGTTGGGAATTTTTAGGAATTCTTGTCCTCCTCGGCTCAGCCCAGCCTGGGGCTGCTCCGGGCCAGTTTCCCTCGGGTGGTTTTGGAGGTTTGGGAACAGCTGGAGGTGGCAGCAGCTCCGGACAGGCAGAGCCGTGGGCTGGGTGTGCCCGGCGCTGCAGCTCCCTGGCATTCCCAGGGATGGGCAGCACGGCCAGGCCGAGCCCCGAGCTCCGGCCCAGCCATGACTTGGAGATTTCCTGGAGCAGAGCGTGGATGCGGAGCTGGGAGCGGCGGCCGAGCTTAACCCTGTGATGTCCTTCCCGAGTGGGGCTGGGATCATCCCAAACAGCGCCTGGGATCCGTGTGTGGGGATGGGATCATCCCAAACTGCCCCTGGGATCCGTGTGTGGGGCTTGGATCATCCCAAACAGCCCCTGGGATCCGTGTGTGGGGATGGGATCATCTCAAACAGCCCCTGGGATCCGTGTGTGGGGATGGGATCATCCCAAACAGCTCCAGGGATCCGTGTGTGGGGATGGGATCATCCCAAACAGCTCCAGAGATCAGTTTGGGATCCGTGTGGGATCAGTGGGGCTGGGACAATCCCTGCCCATGAGGGTGTGGTGGCCCTGGGGCGCCTGGGGATTTCCTGGGATGCTCCTCATGGGAATGACCCGGTGGAGAGGCCAAGGCCTGGAGAAAGGATGTTTTCCAAACCCCTTCCAGCTGATTTGTCCTGCTGTGGTGGCTGGGGGTGGCACTCGTGACTCAGTGCTGGGGGAGTTTTGGACTCGATGACCTGGGGGGGCTTTCCCAAGGAAGCCATTCCATGATTCCACCATGATCCGGATGGTGGATGTCACCTGTGCCCCGTCCTGTGCCCTGCACCTTTAGGGGTCACCTTTAGGGGTCACCTTTAGGGGTGACAGTCCGGGACACGGGCCCCTCACTGCCGGGAGCCTCCCAGCAGCGGGGCCGTGCTGGCCCTGCCTCTCTCCCTCATCCTTTGGGAACATTCTGTTTTCCTGCTGGAAGGAGAAGATGGGATTGACTCTAAGGAGCCAAGGGAGGGCTGGCAGCTCCTGCGGCCAGGGGAAAAGCTGGAAGAGCTCTTGGAGCTCCACGCCATTCCCGTTTGGAGCGTGGCTCTCCCTTCTCAGCAGGCACGTGGCTCAAGCTCTGTCCTTGAGCTCTTCACCTCCAGCTCTTGGCAACTCCGTGGGAAAATGCTTCCCATCCTGAAGTTATGGCAGGAACAATCCCATCCCTAAATTATGGTAGGAACAGTCCCATCCCTCAATTTGGACAGGAAAAGTCCCATCCCTAAATTACGAGAGGAATAATTGGAGGCAGGAAGTTCCTGTTCCCTACCTATCCCACACATCCCGGTCCCATTCCCTCCTCCCTGTCACATATATCCCAGTCCCATTCCCTGCTCCCTGTCCCACACATTCCTGTCCCATTCCCCCACCCTATTCCCCCACCCCTATCCCCCACATTCCTGTCCCATTTCCTCCTCCCTGTCCCACACATTCCTGTCCTATTGCACCATCCCTATCCCACACATCCCAGTCCCATTCCCCCATCCCTGTCCCACACATCCCAGTCCCATCCCCCCATCCCTGTCCCACACATTGCAGTCCCCTTCCCCCATCCCTGTCCCACACATCCTGGTCCCATTCCCCCATCCCTGTCCCACACATCCTGGTCCCATTCCCCCATCCCTGTCCCACACATCCCAGTCCCATTCCCCCATCCCTGTCCCACACATCCCAGTCCCATTCCCCCACCCCTGTCCCACACATCCCAGTCCCATTCCCCCACCCCTTCCCACACATCCCGGCCCTGTTTCCTGGCTCCCGGTGTCCCACTCAGCCCCGTATCCCGGAATGCGGAGCGGGGTCGGGATTGCCGGGAGAGCAGTGACACCTAGTGACATTCGGGATACCGGGACACCGGGACACCGGGACACGGGATGGGACCCGGGAACGGCCGGGCAGAGCCGCGGGCTCCGGGCAGCCCCTTCCCCACCGCTCCCCTTTTCCGAGGGCACAAATCCCATTCCTGAAATCCCAGCAGCATCGGCCTGGCTCGCTGTCACTGCAGAGCTCCGCTGCCTTCCTTGAGCTTCAGATTCCCGGGAATTCCATGGCTGGAATCACAGACCATGGAAGGGTTTGGGATTGGATCCCATCCCATTCCACCCTTCCCATGGACAGGGATACCTGCCACCATCCCAGACTGGCAGGGACCTCCTGCAGCCACCACATCTCCCCGTGGGAATAATCCCAGGAATCCCAGTGCCTGATAAAAACCTGGGAATCTCCACAGGGAAATTTTACAACCCTGGCAACCTTGATTTTTCCTTATATTTTTTCCCCTACATTTTCACTTTGGTTGTGGTTGGAATTTGTTCTGTTTTGAGCAGGGCAATGCACACAAAATTTGGGAAATTTGAATTAGGGAAAGGATTGTGCCAGGATCCCTTTCATCCTGGGATCCAGCTGGGAATCCACACTGCCAGCAGGGCCAACATCCCACTCCAGGATCCTCCTTTTGGGATGTAAAAATTCCCTGCTTGCTTCTGCTCCAGTTATACAAGTGGGATAAGCAGGAATGAAAGGGTGGAAAACAATCCCATGGATGGTTGGGATGTGGAGCTGCTGAGTGACCCCAGAGGCCGTGGAGATGTTCCAAGGCTGGGAGAGCTGGGAATGTTCCCCTGGAGAAGGGAAGGCTCCAGGCAGAGCTCAGAGCCCCTGGCAGGGCCTGGAGGGGCTCCAGGAGAGCTGCAGAGGGACTGGGGACAAGGATGGAGGGACAGGAGCCAGGGAATGGCTCCCACTGCCAGAGGGCAGGGATGGGTGGGAGATTGGGAATTGGGAATTCCTGGCTGGGCTGGAATTCCCAGAGCAGCTCCGTGCCCTTTGCAGCTCCAGGAAGGATCCTTGGGAGTGCAATCCTGGTCTGAAGTCACCGTTATCAGTTTGCTACCAACAAATTCCCATTAGTATCAGCCTTCCAATCAATATGGATTTTTTTAAACTTCCCATAAGTTTGGGATCGTGGGATAATGTCGGAAACTCCGGTCACATTCCAGAGCAGCAGTGACAGAGTTTTATATAAAGAACAGCTACAATTCCAATTAAACAACAATTAAATGAATCTGCCGCTGCCATCCCAACCTTTTCCCAGGGAATGGGACAGTTTTCCCAGGGAATGTGACAATTTTCCCAGGGAATGTTGCTCACCCACATTTGCCATGGATAAGGAACAGGGGAGTGGCTTTATTGGAATATTTGAAGAGGATGGAGTGGTCTCTTTCTTTGGGATTTGGGAATGAAATCCCAAATCCAGGTGCAGGCATCAGCCCTTCCCACCCCCTGGATATCAGATCCAGGTGTCCTGGGTTGGGAAGAGCCTTGGGAAAAGGGGAAAACGAGGCTGGGGGGGTTTGAGCCTGGCTTAGATAAAACAGAGTTCTGACTTAGGCCTGGCTTTGCTACCAGGCCCAGGAAATCCTGGGGCTGAATTCCTCCTCCTGGAAGTGCAACGGGAAAGGAAAGGTGGGATCCATGGATTTAAAATGAATTTAATGGTGGAATGGGGTGGGAGAGGCTCCTGGGGCTCCCAGGGCCTGATCCAGGCTCTTCTCCAGGAGGGAACTGGGATGAGCCCAAGGAGCTGCTGCTGCTTCCCAAATCCAGCAAAACCTCCTGGTTTTTTGGGAACAGTTGGATTGTCAGCTCTCTGAGCAGGGAATTCCACAAATCCTCTGGAGCACTGGTCCAGCTGGGGATTTCCTTTATTCCCAGAGCTTCTTCCTTTTTTTGGAAACTTGGAAGAATGGGATAGTGATGACTCCAGAGGAAAATCAGGGAATGCAGGAACCTCCTTGAGTGCAAACCTGGCTCTTTTCCAACAGTTTTCCACTCATTTGGAGCATTTAAATGAAAGTTAAAATGTGCAAAGCACTTTTCCCTGTATTTTTCATTTTCCCTATTTTTTTTTAATTTTAATTTTTCTTTTTTCTGTATTTCATTTTAAATTTTTTTTCAGCTCTCCAGCTCTTCTCTTTGGGAGAGAGGAGGAAAATATTCCAAGGATATATGAGGGGAAAGGGACTTTTCCCTGTATTTTTTATTTTCCCTATTTTTTTTTTTATTTTAATTTTTCTTTTTTCTGTATTTCTTTTTAATTTTTTTTTTCAGCTCTCCAGCTCTTCTCTTTGGGAGAGAGGAGGAAAATATTCCAAGGATATATGAGGGGAAAGGGGAGGAACTTTTCCAGGGCTTGGACATCTCCTCCCCTCTCCTGATTTTCTCCAGGTTTCCTTTGTTGTGGATTGGCCACGGATTCACTGAGATCTGACAAATGAATGAATCCTAAATCCTGGGATTATGTTGGAGACTGGCACGTGGGAATCTGGAATTAGAGAAAAAGTTCCGGGGCTGCCCGGCTTAAAATTTAGCATTTTTAATTAGCATTTTCAATTAGCATTTCCCAGCTAATTTCAGAGTTTATTGTTCTCTCCTTGCTGCTTCCAAAGGCTCCATGGAATTTTGTTGCACACAATTAAAAGGGATTTTTCTGGGGAATATTCAACTTTTTTGCCGCTTCCTGGAAGTTTTTAATTCCAGTGAAACTTGGATTTTTTGGTTTCTGTACAAAATCCATTCCCCCTCTCCACTCATCCAAGGCTTTTTTAGGAGGGAATTTCTTTTCCCAACTAAAACTTTTCTTTTTCCTTGCTGGAAATTTTTCAGGATGTGTTGGGAAGAGAAAGAGGCCCCTAAATAATTTATTAAATATTTTAGTTAGTGAAAAAAAAATCCTTTATTGCTTATTTTATAAGGGGAAAAAGGCTTTTATTGCTTGTTTTATAAGGGAAAATGCTTTTATTGCTTATTTTACAAAGGGAAAAATCCTTTTATGAGTTACTTTATGAAGAAAAAAAAGGGATTTATTCTTTATTTTATTAAGGAAAAAATGCTTTTATTCCCTATTTTATAAAGGGAAAAGTGCATTTATTGCATGACTTTATAAAGGAAAAAAATCCTTTTATCACTTATTTTATAAGGAAAAAATCGTTTTATGACTTGTTTTATAAGGAGAAAAATCCTTTTATTAGTTATTTTTTAAGGAAAAATGTTTTTATTTCTTATTTTATACACAAAAATGCTTTTATTGCTTATTTTATAAGGAAGAAAAGGTTTTTACTACTTAATCTATAAGAGGAAAATGTTTTTATTGCTTATTTTTTTATGAAGGAAATATTTTAATTAATTATTTTTTTAAGGAGAAAATTGTTTTTATTGCTTCTGGTTTTGGACGAGGAAGAAAATCCAAAGTGCCGGGAGGTTTCTTGTGTCAAAGCGTTTCCATTTGTGCGTTTGGTGTTGATTAAAAAGAAATCAATGTCATAATAATTTTATAATATAACAATAATAACAATGATAATAATAATTGTTGTTGTTGTTATGTTATTATTTAATTCCCAACAACCAAACATGGGGAGTCCGGAGTTTCTGGCACTGCTGGACAGACAGGAGAGGGAGAGGAGGGCAGGGATCCCTGGAAAACCTCGCTGGAGCCGGGCCGGGAGAGCTGGGAATGTTCCCCTGGAGAAGGGAAGGCTCCAGGCAGAGCTCAGAGCCCCTGGCAGGGCCTGAAGGGGCTCCAGGAGAGCTGGAGAGGGACTGGGGACAAGGCATGGAGGGACAGGACCCAGGGAATGGCTCCCACTGCCAGAGGGCAGGGATGGGTGGGAGATTGGGAATTCCTGGCTGGGCTGGAATTCCCAGAGCAGCTGGGGCTGCCCCTGGATCCCTGGAGTGTCCCAGGCCAGGCTGGACAGGGCTTGGAGCCATGGAAGTGTCCCTACCACGGCAGGGTGGGATGGGATGGGCTCTAAGGTCCCTTCCAACCCAAGCCATTCCGGGATTCTGGGATTTCTCCATGAATCCCTAACAGAAACGCTCCAGTCTGGGCAGTCTTTGCCCTGCTCCTCCTGCACAGAGGGACGAGCAGCTTTTACTGTTTGGTTTTCTTTCCAAACAGTATTTCCAGAAAGTCAGGAAATTCCACGCAAATGCCGGCAGCAGAGCTGGAGCCCTGGCACTGAGGGGTGTGAATCCGGAATGGCTCTGGAGGGCCGGGAATGGCCTTGGGATGGGAAACCTGCTCTGGAGCGGGTCTGGAATCAACAGCTGTGCTCCAGTGCCTGTGCCTGCTTCCCCTGCTCCCCTTGGCATTCCCTGGGTCCCCTCGGCCCCTCCAGCTTACCCTGCTCCCTCAGCACCCCATCCCACATCCCCAATCCCGCATTTCCCCATCCCGGCCTTCCCCTGCTCCCTCAGCACCCCATCCCACATCCCCAATCCCGTCACCATCCCGGCCTTGCCCTGCTTCCTCAGCACCCCATCCCACATACCCAATCCCCTCACCATCCTGGCCTTGCCCTGCTCCCACATTCCCCCATCCCGGCCTTCCCCTGCTCCCTCAGCACCCCATCCCACATCCTCCCGTCCCCTGCTCTCACCTCTCCCTCCCGCATCCCTCTGCTCTCCTCCTCACCGCTTCCCACATTCTCCCACTCCCCTCTCCATCCCCGCCTTCCTCCGATCCCCTCAGCCCCCCGATCCCCTCTCCATCCCCGCCTTCCTCCGATCCCCCCCGCCCCCCGATCTCCTCCCCCTCCCCCCCCTCCCCACCGCCGCCTCTCCTCCCGCGCCGCCTCCGCCCCTTCCCTCCCCGCGCGGTTCGTGAGGCCGGAGCCGCCCCCGGCACCTGCCCGGCCCTTCCTCCCCTTCCCTCCCTCCCTCTCCACCCTCTCCCATCGCTCCCCGCTGCCCCCGGGCCCAGCCGCAGCATCGCGGGAGCCGCGGCCATTGCGGCCGAGGCGGGGCCGCTGCCGCTCTGCCCCGGCCATGAGGAGGAGGAGGAGGGCGGCGGCTCCGCGCTGAGCCCCCCGCGGGCCGAGCTGAGCCCCTGGACGCTGCTGAGCCCCCCCAGGACTGCCGGGGCTGAGCCCCCGGGCTGACGGGGCTGAGCCCCGGGTGGTGCTGAGCCCTCCAGGACCGTGCTGAACCCCCGGGCTGACGGGGCTGAGCCCCCCCGGACCGTGCTGAACCCCCGGGCTGACGGGGCTGAGCCCCCCCGGACCCTGCTGAACCCCCGGAATGGAGCTGCTGAACGTCCCCGGACACTGCTGAACGCCCGGACTGACGGGGCTGAATCCCCGGGTGGTGCTGAGCCCCCCACGGACGCTGCTGAACCCCGCGGCTGGAGGTGCTGGATCCCCCGGGACACTGCTGAGACCCCCCCGCACTGACGGGACGGAGCTCCCTCAGGACCCCCAGGACCCTGCTGAGCTCCCCCAGGATCCTGCTGACCCCCGGACTGACGGGGCTGAGCCCACCCCGGACACTGCTGAGCCCCCCGGGCCGCTTCTGAGCTCGGGGCTCCGCCGCAGGTGAGGCCGGCGGGGTCCGTGCCGGGCTCCCCTCGCTCCTTCAGCCCCGGCTCCGTTATCCCGAGGGGTCCCCCGGCTCCGTTATCCCGAGGGGTCCCCCGGCTCCGTTATCCCGAGGGTCCCCCGGCTCCGTTATCCCGAGGGGTCCCCCGGCTCCGTTATCCCGAGGGGTCCCCTGGCTCCGTTATCCCGAGGGGTCCCCCTGGCTCCGTTATCCCGAGGGGTCCCCCGGCTCCGTTATCCCGAGGGGTCCCCCTGGCTCCCGGCTCCGTTATCCCGAGGGTCCCCCGGCTCCGTTATCCCGAGGGTCCCCTGGCTCCGTTATCCCGAGGGTTCTCCCGGCTCCGTTATCCCGAGGGGTCCCCTGGCTCCTCTGCCCCCGCTGTCGCTGATCCCGCCTGTCCCGGGAGCTGTGGTTAATCCGGGCTCAGCCGGGCCGGGCCGGCGGTGTGTGAGCAGCCCTGCCCCGGCCCCGGCCCCGGGCTCCGCTCCGCAGCTCCCCGAGGAAGCGCCGCGGGGCAGGATCCAAATATCCCTGGAAAACCGCGCGGAGGCTGCTTCTGGTATGGAGCGGCGTGTTGTCCATCGCACCCGTGCGTTCTCCTGGAATAGCGCTTAGGGATGTCAGCATTCCCTGGAATAACGCTTTGGGTTCTGGATTTCACCCCTAGGGTTCCCTGCAATTCTGCTTTGGGCTGCCAGGATTCCCTGGAATAGCACTTAGGGCTGTGGATTTCAGCTGTGAATTTCCCTGGAATAGCACTTTGGGCTGTCAGGATTCCCTGGAATAGCACTTAGGGCTGTGGATTTCAGCTGTAAGTTTCCCTGGAATGATGTTTTGGACTGTCAGGTTTCCCTGGAATAGCGCTTTGGGCTGTCAGGATTCCCTGGAATAGCACTTAGGGCTGTGGATTTCAGCTGTAAGTTTCCCTGGAATGATGTTTTGGACTGTCAGGTTTCCCTGGAATAGTATTTTGGGTTCTGGATTTCAACCGTAGCTTTTCCTGGAAAAGCGCTTTGACCTGCCAGGATTCCCTGGAATAGCACTTAAGGTTGTGGATTTCAGCTGTAAATTTCCCTGGAATAGCGTTTTGGACTGTCAGGTTTCCCTGGAATAATGTTTTGGGCTCTGGATTTCAACCATAGGTTTCCCTGGAAAGTGCTTTGAGCTGCCAGGATTCCCTGGAATCGCATTTGGGGCTGTCAGGATTCCCTGGAATGATGTTTTGGGCTGCCAGGATTGCCTGGAATCGCGGCTGGGGCTCTTGCAGCTGCAGCTCTCCCTGGAAGCGCCTCAGCCTGGCTGCTTCCCGGTTTTCCCGGTGGTTTCTCCCAGTGCTCGCACAGAGCGAGATGCACAGGGATGATTCCACTTAAACCCCACTTAAATTCCATTTAAATTCCACTTAAATTCCTCCCGCGTGGCGATAAGGATAGGAACAGCCCACACTGCTGGGAATGGGATTTGGCTCGGCTGTTAAAAGCTGGGATTTTCCCAGAAAATCCTGAAGTTGGGATGGCAGCTGCTTTCCCAGGAATCGGGGGAAAGCCCCTTCCGAGCTGACAGATAATCAAGTTTATTTTCCATTTTTTCATTAGAAATTGGATCAGTCTGAATGGATAAAGAGAAAATAACTGGTAAAAGCTAGGTTGTTTGGGTTTTTTTCAGGAAATAAGGGCTGGAATTTACTTGGATGCTGGGAATAGGGGGAGGAAAGATTAATGGGAGATTAAGGCACGCTGGGAATGATGGAGGCAAAGATTATTTTAACTCTTGGTGGCTGCTGGGCTTTGAAGGGGAGATGAGGCCTTAAAACTTGAGTTTTAAAGGTATTTTTAGGTATTTTTAGGAATTTAAGGTTATATTTAGGTGGTTTGTTTTTTTTTTTTGTATTTTTAAAATTTTCCTCTTGTGCTGTATGTTTGATGTTTTGTATTATCAATGAAGCAACACTTTAGGAAAATACCACTATAAAATCTGTCTTTCTGTAAAAATCTGTTTTTCTTGTGTAAAAACCTCATTTTCTTGAGTAAAACCCTCCTTTTTGGGTAAAATTCTGTTTTTCTTATGTAAAAACCTTTTTGTTTTTGACTAAAACCCTCCTTTAATTGTGTAAAAAACTGCTTTTCTTGTGAAAAAAAAGTGGTTTTCTTGTCTAAAAATCTGCTTTACTTGTGCAAAAAAAAAGTGAAATTATTGTTTAAAAATCTGTTTGGTTTTTTTTTTTTTGGGTCAAAATCTGCTTTTCTTATGTAAAAAGCTGCTTTTCTGAAGGAAAAATCTGCTTTTTTTTTTTTTTTTTTTCTCCTGTTCAAGCCGGGAGGGGAGGGGCACGATCCCACACGGTTCTGGGGTTTTCTGGCTGTTCCCACCTTCTTCCCACCTGCTCCAGAAACAGCTCCTGGTTTTTGGGAGTGAGAGGTGCCAGAACTCTCCCTGCCATCTGCACCCCCAGAATCCCATTCCGTAGGAAAATTTGGGCTGCTGAGAATGTGGGAATGTGTGGAATGGGATGGAGTTACTGCCTCCTCGTGTTTAATGGGATTTTGGGGATGCGGAGTGTGGGGATGCAGGGATCAAACCCCACTGGTGGCTGACAGGAAAATCGTGGCTCATGGAGGAAAAGGGGAATTGCCTGGAAAGAAGGAATTGGGAATCTCTCCTTTATTTATTTTTTTTATGTTAGAAAATTCCAGAGGGTTTTGTCTGTCAGGTGAATGCAAGGAAAACTTTGCCTGGGAATGTGGGAGAATTGAGCTCCACGTGGCTGTGCCTTTATGGACACAGGAAAATAAGTTTGGGGTTTTTTTTTGTTTTAGTTTGAAATCCCACAGTGTGAGAGCTGACCAATCCCAACAAATCTGCTTCCCTAAAGAGCAGGAGATGAGGCAGGAATAAAGCAGGGAGGGGCAGAGGAGATTCCAGTCCTTTTGTGAGGATGAGTTTGCAGTGGGAGCCGGCCAAAACAATTTCATGGTTCTCACGGGGGCTTTTGGTGCTCAGAGTTTTGGGTTCTCTCCTGATCCATTGGATGGGAAGAAGGGAGGGAATTCTGCTTGGGCACAGCTCCGTGGGGCCATGCTGTGCTCCGTGGCTCCCTCAGATCCCAGAGGGCTGGAATGTCAGGGCTGGAAGGGACCCCCAGGATCACTGATCCACCCCCACAGTCCCAGCCTTGCCCTGACATTCCTGCAGCTCCCAGGCTGCCATTCCCTGATTTCCCTGCTCCTTGGGCCGTTTGGGCTTTCTGCAGCATTTCCTTGTGTTGGAGGAGCTGGAAAACTCCTCCAGGGTGGATGTGCCGAGCTGTCAGTGCCACTCAGTGCTCTGCATTTCCCTGGAATGTGGGAGATCTCCCAGCTCCGCAGTGGGAACAAACAGAGGCAGCTGATCAGCCTTGAGGAGGCTCCTGCAAGGGGAGAAATCCTGGGAAAGGTGGAGGTTTGGGAGTGGGAGATGCCAGGACTGCCTGGGAATGAGGAATCTGGGGAGTTGGTGAGCAAAGTGCTGCAATTTGCTTTTCTAGGTGGGCTGTGTTTGAGGGAAAAATCTGGAAGAAGCAGTGGGAGCAGGATTGTGAGCTTTTAACATGTAGGAAAAGGGGTTGTCCTCCAGTAGCTGGGAGTTAATTCCCAAAGTTTTGGTTGCTCCAGAGGATCTGTGGCTGCTCCATCCCTGGAAGTGTCCAGGGCTGGGTTGGATGGGGCTTGGAGCACCCTGGGATAGAGGAAGCTGTCCCTGCCCATGGACTAATATCCCTTCCCATCCAAACCATTCCATGGTTCTGTGCTATTCCATTAAGATTTAGGGGTTTTTAAATCTTTATTTTAATTACCTGCAGCTTTTCGGTGCTTTGCACCAGCACAGCCCCAGGACTGTAAAGGAGGGAATCAACCCAGGTCAGCTCTTCCCAAATTTCCCACCTTTTCCAGGCTGAGTGGCTCTGGAGCTGCTGGGAGGGTGGAACTGGGGGAGCCTGGAATTGTGTGGCTGTGCCTGAACAAAGCCCCCCAGAGCCAGAGCAGGTTTTCCTCCCGAGGTCTGGGATGAGAGGAATTAATGAGGCTTTTCCACTTCAATTCCTGAGTCATGGGAATGAATTCCCAAGGGAAGAATGGGGCTATTAATAAATTTCAGGAGAGGAGAGAGGCAGAAAAAATGGAATTCTTAAAACACAAAACACTGCGTGGCTCTGACTAAAGGTACCTGATTCTTTTTTTTTTTTTCCTTTCCCCTCCCCCCTGTTTTTATTCCTTGTTAAATGTGCAAGAGCTTTCCTGATTGATCTTGGAGTTTGACAGTTCTGGCATTAAAAGTTCTTCCTTATCCATGAATTAATGAGCTGCTCATGGAATTAAATGATGATTTTTGGAGGGTGTGTTTTATATTCAGATTTGCTTAGATCAGTGTAGCCCTAAAATCCAATTTTAAATTGGATGGGAGGAGTTTCAAACCTTCCTGGCCAAATTTTTTTTTTTTTTTTTGTGGTGAATCCCAGGACAGCTGTGAGAAATAATCCTTTAATTTATCAGAGGGGGAAGCTGGGAATTCTGCATCAGGATTCTGCCTTTCTTAGGTGGAAAAATGTATTTGTGAATGATTTAATTCCTGCTTGGGAATTTTTCCCAGCGAACTTCCTGAGCCCCATGTGGCTCTGCCTGACCAGGGGAATCCTGGAAACCTCAAATCCTTCTTGCTGTGGGGTTTTGGGGAGGTTTTCCCCCCAAATTTCTTATAAATTTCAAGAAAATTTCCAATTCTGCAGCCATGGGCTGAGTGCTCTTGAGCAGGAGCATCCCTGAGCAGCAGGGATTGAAACCTGGGTGCAGTGCTCCCAAACCTCTGGAATTCTGCTCTCTGGGATCCGGGGCAGCAGGGATTGAAACCTGGGTGCAGTGCTCCCAAACCTCTGGAATTCTGCTCTCTGGGATCCGGGGCAGCAGGGATTGAAACCTGGGTGCAGTGCTCCCAAACCTCTGGAATTCTGCTCTCTGGGATCCGGGGCAGCAGGGATTGAAACCTGCATGCAGTGCTCCTAAACCTCTGGAATTCTGCTCTCTGGGATCCGGGGCAGCAGGGATTGAAACCTGCATGCAGTGCTCCTAAACCTCTGGAATTCTGCTCTCTGGGAGCCAGGGCAGCAGGGATTGAAACCTGCATGCAGTGCTCCTAACCCTCTGGAATTCTGCTCTCTGGGAGCCAGGGCAGCAGGGATTGAAACCTGCATGCAGTGCTCCTAACCCTCTGGAATTCTGCTCTCTGGGAGCCAGGGCAGCAGGGATTGAAACCTGCATGCAGTGCTCCTAACCCTCTGGAATTCTGCTCTCTGGGAGCCAGGGCAGCAGGGATTGAAACCTGCATGCAGTGCTCCTAACCCTCTGGAATTCTGCTCTCTGGGATCCGGGGCAGCAGGGATTGAAACCTGGGTGAACTGCTCCTAACCCTCATGGCAAACAGGAGATTCCCTGGAAAGCTGGCAGTGGAAGGGCAGGAATTCAGCTCTGGAGTGAGAGCAGGAGGTGGTTCCATCCACTCCCCATCTCTGGGATGTGCCTGTGCTCTGAAGGCTCACAAGGAAAATAAAACTCGGCCAAGGCACTTTTCCACCCCTCCTTGGGTAATTTCCTCCTCCACACTTGCAGAGGGATGTCAGGGAGAGAGCAGCAGGAGTTCTGCTCTCCAGGGGAATTGGGGATAATCCCTGTGTGCCTGCAGGTGAGGTTTGAGTCTCTGTTTAACCAGAGCAGCAGCACAAACAGGGACAGATTCCCAGGGATGTTTTGGATTCCGTTTCCATGGCTGAGCTGCAGACAGAGCCCTGCTGAGCTCTCATCCCCTGGGAAAGCCAGGCTGGGTTTTGGGATGATTTCACTTCTCTTCCTCCATCCTTTTGCTGTGAGCAGGGGACAGGAGGTGTCCTTGTCATTCTCCTGTGGGAAGGGGTTCCTGGAGGAGCTGGGAGCCCCTTGGAGCAGGGAAACCAAATCCCTGGGAGTGATCCCAGAGCTCCTGCAGCCCGGGAAGCCAGGCTGGGCTCCCCAGCTGCCTGTGCTGGATCTGCTGCACAAACTGGGGGGCACTGGGGGCTTGGGCAGACCCCGGTACCCGGGGCAGCATCCCCTCTGTTGCCAGGCAACTGCTGGATGTGCAGCTGGCTGGGGCTGCTGCAGATGTGGCCACATCTGGCAGGGGAGCAGGGGAAATCCCTGTCCCATCCCAAGCCTGCTCCTGTCCCACACCTCGGGATAAGCTGAGCTTTACCAGGCCCAGCCCATGGAATCCCTCCTTAGGGTTTAGGGTGGCATTAAAAGCAGTTTTGCCTGGTAAAATGTTCAGCTCTGGCTGAGTTTTCATTCCATGAAAATGGGAAGGTTTAGGTTGGGAATATTGCTTTCCTGGTAATAATTTGGATTTTGTGTCCTTCCTTAGCCAAGGGCAGGGATGTGGGCAGTCAGGTTCGGTATTCCTGGGAATGCAGGTGGCCAAGGAAAGTTGGAGTCTTGCAGGTTTGTGAGGCCACACGGGGGTCAGAGGAGTTCTGATGTTAATTAGGAAGATTTAATCACATACCCGGGATGCAGCTGGACTCTGGAATTCCAACTCTGCTGAATCAGTCAAAGAGCTGCGTGAGAAACTGGACAGCTCCTCTGCTTTTCTTTGGGAATTTCCATGCCCAGGTTATTCCTGTCCTGCTGAGGATTAGGACACTTCATCCGTGATGAGCCTGAGGAGTGCCAGAGGATTAAGGAGCAGCTCAGGACTCGGCTGAGCCGGATTTACAGCAAGTGCGCATTTGGGAATGAAGGGCTTTGACCTCCTGGAACGAGGCCAGAAGGGCTGGGAGAGCTGGGAATGTTCCCCTGGAGAAGGGAAGGCTCCAGGCAGAGCTCAGAGCCCCTGGCAGGGCCTGGAGGGGCTCCAGGAGAGCTGGAGAGGGACTGGGGACAAGGGATGGAGGGACAGGAGCCAGGGAATGGCTCCCACTGCCAGAGGGCAGGGATGGTGGGAGATTGGGAACTGGGAATTCCCAGAGCAGCTGGGGCTGCCCCTGGATCCCTGGCAGTGCCCAAGGCCAGGCTGGAACCCCCTGGGATAGTGGGAGGTGTCCGTGGGGGTGGAATGGGATAATCCTTAATGTCCCTTCCCCCCCAAACCAGTCTGGAATTCTGTGATTCTGCAAAATTCTGCTGAGTTTCTTCTGAACACACTTTCATTTCCTACACCCTGTTGCAATTTCCACATTTTCAGCCCATGAAAGAGTCAGAAATTTCCCCAAGTTTCACTAAAGAATTAAATTCCCAGCTCTGGTGGCAAAATACAGCTCAAGAATAGGGACTTTTGCCATATCCATGTTTACTTTACCTTGCAGGGATATTGGGAAAGGGAATGAAGAGGTTTCAGGGAGCAGTGATGGATTCTGTGTCTCTGAGCCTCAAAAAAATTCAGGTCATTCTGGGCATGGCCTGGCTGGGGGGGAAAAAATCCTGAACAATTGGTTTATATCCACAGAAAATTGGCATTTTTAATCCAGGGAAAAGGCAAAGGAAGGACTGGAGTCTGGAATTTCATTCACTTGGATTTGCAGCCTCCATAATTCCCCCCCAGCACTGTGTGGGGTCAGTCCCAGGAAATGCTGGCAGTTCCTCAGTTTGCCTCCTGTTTCCTACCCCAAATCCTGCTTTTCCTGCTCCCAGCCCTGCAGGCTTTGGGGCAGGAATTTCCCTCTGCCTTGCTGCAGGATAATGGGGTAAAATTTGGTTTATTCCAGGAATTGTCAGCTCAGAACCTCAGGATTCTTCCCTTCCTCCTCTTCCTGCAAACCTTCTTAGGTTGAAGTTCAGTTAAAATCTTATTTTTTGGGGAATGTTGTTCCTTTTGGAGGTTTGGAGGAGGGGGTTTTGTGGAATCACAGAATCCTGGGACGTTTTGGGGTAGAAGTGACCTTAAAGCTCATCCCATTCCATGGGCAGGGAATCCTTCCCCTATCCCAGATTGCTCCAGGCCCTTCCAGCCTTGGACATTCCTGGGATGGAGCATCCACAGTTTCGGTGGGAAATTTGGTTTTTGCATCCTCATTATTTCCCTGTAATGAAACTGTTCCCCGTGACCGCTGTGGAAATGGATTGTGTTACCCTGGAACAGCAATTCCTGGAATTTTAAAGCGGCATCCTGGGAATCCCTCAGCAGGCAGAGCCATTGGTTGATATTTAGGACAGATGGAAATTGTTATTAATGAGGAGTCCATGCAGAAATGCTGCAAGAATAATTAAATAAATCATTTATTTAATTTATTTAAATCATTCCAGCTCTTCCATCCCTTTGGCTCAGATGAAAATGAATTAAAATGGGATGGAAAATGGGAAGATCCCACTTGGGAATGAGGAGCTGAGGTGGGGAGGATAAGGAAGTTAAAATGTGCATAAAACTGAGGAGGGATTTTTAGTTATAAGAAATTTCTTTATGTTTTAGGAAATACAGAAAAGTGATGGGATTTTCTTCTCTTTTTCTATTCCAGGCACTTGGAGGATTATCCAGTGGTTCAGTGCTGAGGGAATTCTGTGGGAGCATGGCTGGAGCAGGACACGGAGCCTGGGCACAGAATGCAGGCAGTGATGGTGAGCGGGGGTCATTAATTACAGAGCTCTAATTACTGATGGCAGCCACAGGGATGAGCAAGGGATTCTGGAATGGTTTGGATGGGAAGGGACCTGAAATCCCATCCCAATCCACCCAGGGACACCTCCCACTGTCCCAGGCTGCTCCAGCCTGGCCTTGGGCACTTCCAGGGATCCAGGGCAGCCCCAGCTGCTCTGGGAATTCCAGCCCAGCCAGGAATTCCCAATCTCCCATCCATCCCTGCCCTCTGGCAGTGGGAGCCATTCCCTGGCTCCTGTCCCTCCATGCCTTGTCCCCAGTCCCTCTGCAGCTCTCCTGGAGCCCCTTCAGGCCCTGCCAGGGGCTCTGAGCTCTGCCTGGAGCCTTCCCTTCTCCAGGGAAACATTCCCAGCTCTCCCAGCCTGGCTCCACCCTTTGGAGAACTGGGTATGGAGGCCTCACCTTTAGCTTTGTTTTCCAAACTCCTGAATTCAGGCAGGAGCCCAAACCCTGGATCAGTGACTCTGGTGCCTTTTCCAAGGAATCTTTGGCGCTCACGAGGCGCAGTCCGAAGTATTCTGGCAGGATAAAAACTCATGGTTGAGAAATCTAAAATCATTATTTGAGGAAAACGAATATTTCAGTGTCAGCATTCAGTTAAAGGATGACTATCCATGAATCCACGAGACTCTGCTGCTGCTTTTCCCCTGCCTGCAGCGTGCTGCTCCTGCCTGCCCTCCCGGTGGCTCCGTGCCGCGGCACTGTGACCCCGCCGTGCTCCCGCCGTTGCCGAGCTCCGGAGCGGGTGCCAGGAGCCATGAGGAGGTTTGGCTACTGCCGGGTGGTGCTGGCCACCTCCCTGCTCTGGGTGCTGCTGGACGTGTTCCTGCTGCTCTACTTCAGCGAGTGCAACAAGTGTGATGACAGCAAGGAGCGCTCCCTGCTGCCCGCCCTGCGCGGTGAGTGCCGCTCTGTAGCCATGAGGTTTTGTGAAAAATCCTCTGCTAGGATTTTTTTCCCTCCTGAAGGAGCTGAGGGCCTCAGGAAAGAAATGTGAACAATAACTGTGTGCTGCTGTGGGATGCAACGGGTGCATCTTCCGTTGGTCCATGTGGATTGTTTTCAATTGATGGCCAAGCACAGCCAGCTGTGCCGAGGCTGGGAGCAGTCACAGCATTTTGTTATGCATTCTGTTCTGTCCTGGTTCTTTCTAGCCTTCTGATGATATTTTCTCTCTGTTCTTTTAGTATAGTTTTTATGTAGTATATTAATATAATATATATCGTGAGATAATAAACCAGCCTTCTGAAAATGGAGCCAAGCCTCGTGTCTGCGCACATGGGGAGTTCCCAGCACCGCTCCAGCCCCTCCCGGCTGATCCACTCATGGTTTGCCGGTGTTTGGCCTCGTGTTGCTGCCTCAAAATGGCTTTTCCCAGCAGAGGAAGTCCCAGGATCTACAGGGTTTAGCGCTGCTTTGGTGTTGTCTCAGTTTGTGTTTGTGTTTTATGGGATGGTTGGGGTTAAAATGGACCTTAAATCCCATTCCAGGGGCAGGGTCACTTCCCACTGTCCCAGGCTGCTCCAAGCCCCATCCAGCCTGGCCTGGGACATTCCAGGGATCCAGGGACAGGCACAGCTTCTCTGTGAGGGTGCTCAGAGAGGCTGTGGATACCCCTGGATCTGTGGAAGTATCCAAGGCCTGCTTGGATAGGGCTTGGAGTTGTCTGGGATAGTGGAAGGGAACAAACCCAGGGGCTTCAATAATCTTGGAATAAAACTGGATGTTCTTGGATCCAGAGGGGGATGAAAGCTCCCAGTGGAGCAAGGAGAATGGGGGTTGAATTTCCAGCATTCCTTGTGGAAAACCAGCAGCTTCCCTAAGGACAAATCCAATTCCCAAGTGCTCAAAGCACCTTTTGCTGTTGGGTTTTCCAGCCGTTATTTCCCGGAACCAGGAGGGCCCGGGGGAGATGGGCAGGGCTGTGCTCATCCCCAAGGAGGAGCAGGAGAAGATGAAGGAGCTGTTCAAGATCAACCAGTTCAACCTGCTGGCCAGCGACCGCATCGCGCTGAACCGCAGCCTGCCCGACGTGCGGCTGGACGGGTGAGAGCCAGCCTGGGAGCGGGCTGGATCCATCCTGGAATGGGAGCGGGCTGGATCCATCCTGGAATGGGAGCGGGCTTGATCCATCCTGGAATGGGATGGGAACAGGGCTGGATCCATCCTGGGCTGGGAGCGGGCTGGATCCATCCTGGGCTGGGATGGGAATGGGGCTGGATCCCATCCTGGGGTCGGCTGGGGGCTGAAATCCCAGGCTGGGGGCTGAAATTCCATCCTGGGAATGGGCTGGGAATGGGGCTGGATCCCATCCTGGGGTCGGCTGGGGGCTGAAATCCCAGGCTGGGGGCTGAAATTCCATCCTGGGAATGGGCTGGGAATGGGGCTGGATCCCATCCTGGGGTGGGCTGGAGACTGAAATCCCATCCTGGGAACAGGCTGGGGGCTGAAATGCCATCCTGGGAATGGGGGCTGAGGGGGGCTGGGGGCTGAAATCCCATCCATCCCGGCCCTGCCGTGGGCAGGGACCCCTCCCACCATCCCAGAGTGCTCCAGCCTGGCCTTGGGCACTGCCAGGGATCCAGGGCAGCCCCAGCTGCTCTGGGAATTCCAGCCCAGCCAGGAATTCCCAATTCCCAGTCTCCCATCCATCCCTGCCCTCTGGCAGTGGGAGCCATTCCCTGGCTCCTGTCCCTCCATCCCTTGTCCCCAGTCCCTCTGCAGCTCTCCTGGAGCCCCTTCAGGCCCTGCCAGGGGCTCTGAGCTCTGCCTGGAGCCTTCCCTTCTCCAGGGGAACATTCCCAGCTCTCCCAGCCTGGCTCCAGGGTCAGTGGGATTCTGTGGGATGGGATTTCTCCCCAGGACCCCAGCAATTCCCCATCCCGTTGCTGTATCCCAGCAGGACTGGCTCCCATTGCATCCCTGCCCTGGGACTGTTGGTTTCATTCCAGCTGATCCATGGGATCTCACACAGAGTTTCATTTTATTCCTGTTCCATCCTGGATTTTCTGTCAGGGAATGTCCCAGGATTTCCAGGGTTCTGTTGGAAATGACCAAGCTGGAGATTTTAATCAGAGCCAGCTCTAATTAGGAGCTATTGATAGACCTTAAACCCAGCTCAACTCACCAGGGAAATGCCTCATTTCACTCCCAAGGATTTTCTCCAGCAAGGGAAGAAATCCATCCTCAATCTTTTCTGGATGAGTGAGGCTGCAAGTGCCATTCCATGGATTGCTGGAGCATCCTAATTGGATTTTCTCCTGGAGATTGCAGCTGGAATTGGCTCCTGGGTGTGTTCCAGTGCTTGGGAACATCCAGGGCTGAGCAGAAACATTGGGATTTCTGGAACAGCAGCCAGGGTTAAACATGGAGCTGGAGTTTGTGGGGATTCTCCAAAGAAAAAAACATTGAGATATGATCCTGGGTGGGGGAAAGGGCTTGGGAAGGAGTAGTGGCAATGGATGTGTGGGAAAACTCCCTTTAATTGGGAAAATCCATCCCTCAGATCCGTGTTTCAGGGCAGGAATTCTTGATTGGATTTTGAGGTGAGACCAAAATTCATTATTCCTGAAATTCAGCCCTCAGGGGAGGGAAAACTGGTTTGTTTTTGGATAGCCACACCTGATGCATTTGTTTTGCACCAGGACCTGTTGGATTTGGGGTTTTTCCAGCTCTGAGTCGTGGTGGATAAAAAATTCCTTCCTTGGAGGTTGGGGAGGTGCTGGCCCAGCTTTCCAGGAGAGCTGGGGCTGCCCTGGATCCCTGGCAGTGCCCAAGGCCAGCTGGAGCAGCTGGGACAGTGGGAGGGGTCCCTGCCAGGCAGGGTGGGATCGATGGGATTTCAGGTCCCTTCCATCCCAACCCATCCTGGGATTCTCTGAGCTTGTGGGTGAAGATGGCAATTCTGTCGCTCCCTGGAATATCCATAAGTACTGGAATGTTTTTCGTGGGCATGGCCACCCTGGGATTGTTGCAAGTTCTCCTTTATTGCGAGAACATGTGAAAATTTCCCTTCCAGAAGCAGAGTGCTTGTTCTCCCTTCCATGTTTTCCACGTGGGCTGCAGCTGCCTTTGGAGCAGCCGTTTGCATGGGAGATATAATTGGAAAAGAGGAGCTGTCAGCTCCTTAATTAGTGTGGAAATCATGGAAAACAGATTTTCCTCCCTGGCAGCCTCGGAGGGGCCCCCAAGACATCCCCGGATGGAGCAGAAAACAGATTTTATTTAAGGAAAATTGTTCCAAAGGGGGTTTTGTATTTCCTTTATTCCTGGTTTCAAGGGGCTTGGAATTGCAGGAAATGCAGGAGCAGTTTGGATAAAAGCCCAGATAAACTCAGGGTTATTTTGCAGGGATTTTCCTTCCCAAGGGTGAATTTTCAGGCTGCCTTGGAAGGGCCCTCACCTCCTTCCCATGGTATCTTCTCCCAGAGAATCTGCAGGAAATCTGGGATCCCGCTTTCCCACAGACCTCTGGAAATGGGATTTGGGAGGGGGATTTGAAGGCTTTGGTGTGCATGGATTAACTTTGAAAAATCCACGGCTCTTTCCCATTTTTAAAGGATGTGCAGGTGCCCCACATTGGTGGCTTTCCCAGAAATACCCTAAATATTGGAATGGTGCTTGGTTCAGCTGGCAGGGTTTGGCAGGGAGTGGGAACTTTGGGAAAGCAGGCAGGATTTAAACATTCCTGGTGGATCAGTGCTGGGTGAGCTCTGCCTTTCCTTGGCAGCTCATCCCAGGCCATTCCCAGTGTGCTCCAGACCTCCCTGGAGTCAGGGACAGCCTGGGAATGGCTGCACCTGGAATTCCTGATTAAACAGCTCAGGGCTGGAGTCTGATCCCCGGGGCTGAGCTGGGTCCTTGCTGGGAATATCAGGAATGGCAGAGTGAGATGAGCCCCTTCTCCAGCCTGTGTCATCCTCAGAGCAGCTGGAATTCCAGTCTCTGGTCTCCAATTAATTCCTTAATTCATCCCATCAGCTTCCTTGAGTGGGAACTTTGGGAAAGCAGGCAGGATTTAAACATTCCTGGTGGATCAGTGCTGGGTGAGCTCTGCCTTTCCTTGGCAGCTCATCCCAGGCCATTCCCAGTGTGCTCCAGACCTCCCTGGAGTCAGGGACAGCCTGGGAATGGCTGCACCTGGAATTCCTGATTAAACAGCTCAGGGCTGGAGTCTGATCCCCGGGGCTGAGCTGGGTCCTTGCTGGGAATATCAGGAATGGCAGAGTGAGATGAGCCCCTTCTCCAGCCTGTGTCATCCTCAGAGCAGCTGGAATTCCAGTCTCTGGTCTCCAATTAATTCCTTAATTCATCCCATCAGCTTGAAATGTGGCAAGTTCCCCTTGGAGCAGTGCCATGGCTGCTTCCAGGCCCCTTTTCCATCCTGCCTCAGAGCCATTGGAATTCCAGTCTCTGGACCTCCACTTTGCCTCCTTAATTTATTCCTGTAATTTTGAACCACCTGGTTGTGGAACCTGCCCCTTGAGGAGGTGCCATGGCTGCTTCCAGGGCTCTTTTCCATTTTGGCTCAGCCTCAGAGCCACTGGAATTCCAGTCTCTGGGGTCTGCTCTTTGCCCCTTTAATTAATTCCTAGAATTTTGAACCACCTGGTTGTGGAACCTGCCCCTTGAGGAGGTGCCATGGCTGCTTCCAGGGCTCTTTTCCATCCTCCCTGAGCCCCAGAGCCATTGGAATTCCAGTCTCTGGCTCTCCACTTTGCCCCATTAATTCATCCCCACCATCCTGGGCTGTCTGGATGTGGAACCTCCCCCTTGGAGCAGAGCCACGGCTGCTTCCAGGCCCCTTTCCCATCCTTTTCCAATCACCCTTTTCCATTCAGAGCCACTGGAATTCCAGTCTCTGACTCTCCAATTTGCCCCTTAATTCATCCCCACCCCTGGAAGCGGCAGCAGCGCCTTCCAAGCCCCTTTTCCACAGCGGGAGGACGCGGATCCCCTCGGGGCTGTCCCTCCCTTGCCCTGACCCCCCTTTCCCCGTTTGCCGGCTGTTTTTGGGCAGGTGCAAGAGCAAGGTGTACCCGGAGGAGCTGCCCAACACCAGCGTGGTGATCGTGTTCCACAACGAGGCCTGGAGCACGCTGCTCAGGACCATCCACAGCGTGCTGGAGCGCTCCCCGCCGCGCCTGCTGGCCGAGATCGTCCTGGTGGATGATGCCAGCGAGAGAGGTGGGGCTGGCCCAGCAGCTCCCATCCCAGAGCCCATCCCCTCCTCCCGGGGGGGTCCTGCAGCTCAGGGAGTGCTGAGGATTTCCCGTGTGTGGAGACGTGAGGCTTGACTGACTCCGTGTTTCTCAGAAAGCCGGTTTATTGTTTTATGATATATATTATATTAAAATACTACATAAAAACCATACTAAAAAAAAAAGAGAAATCATCAGAAAGCTTGAAAAAACAAAAATAAAATAACATGCGTAACAAAATCTTGTGACTCTCAGAGTCCAATGCAGCTGTTTCTGTGATTGGCCATTAATTAGAAACAACCAACATGCACCAATCCCAGATGCACCTGTTGATTCAACAGCACACAGTTATTGTTTATATTTCTTCCCTGAAGCCCTCAGCTCCTCAGGAGGGGAAAATCCTAGCAAAAGGATTTTTCAGAAAATACCATAACTACCCAGGGAGGGCTGGCAGTGTGGTTCACACCAAGCTCATCCCAGCAGTGGTGGGATCCAGAGGGAGTGGGGAGAGGGGTTGGAAAAAATTAATGGAGTGCCAGGATGGTTTGTCTTGGAGGAGACCTTCAAAGGGCACCTAATGCAGCCCCTCACCATGGCAGGGACACCTCCCACCATCCCAGTTGCCCAGCCTGGCCTTGGGCACTGCCAGGGATCCAGGGGCAGCCACAGCTGCTCTGGGAATTCCAGCCCAGCCAGGAATTCTCCATTCCCAATCTCCCACCCATCCCTGCCCTCTGGCAGTGGGAGCCATTCCCTGGCTCCTGTCCCTCCATGCCTTGTCCCCAGTCCCTCTCCAGCTCTCCTGGAGCCCCTTCAGGCCCTGGATCAGATCCAGCTCAGTTAATTTGATATTCTTGGAAAGGTAAATCCTTTCCTTCCCGTCTCTCCACTCTCCTCATTCCATGTTTCAGATTTTCCTGAATATCCCCACTAAGTCAATTCCTTGGAATCCCAGAGTGGTTTGGGTTGGAAGGGACCATCTCATTCCAACTCTGCCTTTGTTGCTTCTCTTTGTGCTTTGTTTCCTGCATTCTTCACTCTTTTATTTTCTGTTTTGACCCCCAACTTTAAAAAGCAATCTCTGCCTGTGGAACTGGGACTCCCTGGAAAAGGAATCCCATCAAGTTCCTTAAATGGAATCAATGGAATGAGAAAGACTCCTGGAGAAGCCCAATGGCAAACTCAGCCCTGCAGCCACTCCATCCTTCAGTTCTGCCCCATGGAGCATTAATTGAACCCTAATTACTCCCTGGATTTCCCTGCTCATTAAGTGGCTTAATGATTCCCTATGCCAGAAGGTGGAGGAGGATTTGAGCCAAGTAATTCCCATTTTTCCTAAGAGCATGCAAAAAGCTCCAATGGGGAAATCCATTAAAAAAAAAAAAACTTTTTTTTTTTTTTTTTAATTGAACGGCAGCAAATTGCCCAAAGTGACTTTGTCTTGTGGTTGCTGGTTCATTCCAAGGAGCTGCTTGTGCTTTATTTAAAATTCCTGAGATATTATCCTGGAATCGGGGAATGGTTTGGCTTGGAAGCGACCTTAAAGCCCACCGCCATGAGATGCTCCAAGCAGAGAGGTTCTGTGACTACCCTGGAATAAAACCTCCCTAAAAATCCCATTTCCCTTCTGTTCCCCCCCAATTCTGGCAGAGTTTTTGAAGGCCTCCCTGGAGAACTACGTGAAGAAGCTGGAGGTGCCCGTCCGGATCCTGCGGATGGAGCAGCGGTCGGGGCTGATCCGGGCCCGGCTCCGAGGGGCGGCAGCTGCCAAGGGACAGGTGATCACATTCCTGGATGCCCACTGCGAGTGCACCCTGGGCTGGCTGGAGCCACTGCTGGCCAGGATCAAGGAGGACAGGTGAGGAATTCCTGGCTCCAGAGGCAGGGATCTGCCCCAGGCCCTTCCCTGGCTGCTGAAAAATGGGAATGAAAAGGATTCACCGAGCTGCAATGAAGAGAACATTGAATATTTTTTGAATTCGCTGATGTTTGTGTCAAAATCTCATTCCTGAATAAATGTGGGAGCAGCTTTCCCAAGGTCTGGATCTCTCCCATTCAAAGGAAGGTTTCTCCCTGTTTTTTACCAGGAACAACTTCTCTCCCTGACCCCCTGAACTCAGGGAAATTTGCACCCTTTTTATTCCTTCTCCTTTCTTGTTTTCCCTTTTTTCACTCTTTTTCCCATCTTTTTTTTCCCTCTTTTCCTCCCCTTTTCCCTCATTTTTTCCTTCTTCCCCTGCTTCCCCCCCCCTTTTTCCCCTTCCTTCTTTCCCTCCATTTCTCTCTTCCCCCTGATTTTCTGCATTATTCTCCTTTTCCTTTTTCCTCTTCCTTCCTTTCCCTTCTTTTCCTTCTTCTTCCCCTTCGCTGCCTTTCCCCCTTCTCCCTTTTTCTTCCTTTTTCTCCCTTTCCCCCCTTTTTTCCCCTCCTTTACTCTGTTTTCCCTTTTCTTTCCCTTTTCCTTTTTCCCTCCTATTTTCCCTCTTTCTTCTCCCTCCTTCTCTTCCTTTTCACCCTTTCCTCCTCTTTTCCCCTTCTTCCTCAGTTTATTCCCCCTCCCACAGTGGTCAGGTTTAGTGGGATTTTGTGCTGCTGGAGCCCTGCCCGGGATGGCATTCCTTGGGAAAAGCAGGATGAGGTGATGCCATGGGGCAGCTCCAGGGCTGGAATCCTTTTGCCAGCCCTCTTCCTCTCCCAACCCTGGGCTGGGTTGTGGCTTTGCTGGGATGCAGCAAACCTGGGATTGCTCCCGTGTTTTCTGTGCAGGAATGGCAGTCCTGCTGCTGTGAGAGCTGCAGGGATGGGAAGCAGGTGTTGCTTCCCAAATAAAACAGGATCAGGTGATGATGAGAATCAATCCCAGAAATTCGCAGGAGCTGTCAGGTGATTCCACAGGGAAAAGATGCAGAACTGAGGAAAAAATTAATTTTTACAGTTTAAAAATCACTTCAAGTCCTTTGATCTTCCCGATATTTTGGTGGAGGGCGTTTTCCAAGGAAAGGCCTGCAGCTCTGGTTGTGTCCCATTAAATTCACATCCCAGGGAGCAGTCCTGCCTGCTGCACTCCCCTTATCCCAGGGGCTGGGCTGGGCATCGGGGCACGAGTTACTGAATTTTCCAGGGTGAAACTCAGCACTCCCAGGTTGGTTAGGCAGGGGTTTGGGAAGTGTTTGGTTTCAGAAGGCAAAGGACATTTGGGGTGCTTAGCAAGAATCCAGCTCTGTGTGTCCAGTTCAGTTTCATCCTTCACGACTTGCTTAAGGCTCTGTCTTGGAAAAAAGGGGGAATTTTGTATCAAGCAAAGAGTGTCTCCACTCAGTAGGGGGAGGAAGGAGGAATGAGAATGTTTGGATTGGGAAAGACCTTAAATCCCATCCCATTTCACCCTGGGACACTCCCACTGTCCCTGGCTGCTCCAGCCTAATTCCAAAGGTTTCTGCCTGTTCAGCTCCCTCTGTTAATTTGCTGCAAAGAGATTTTTATTCCTGTTTTTTCAGGATTTAAGGCAGATATTCCAGAGGATTTCTGAGCATTTTTGAGCTTTGATTTGCACTTAACCCTATCCCATCCTCTCCCAAATGTTCAGGAATTCCAAAGATTTTTGCCTGTTGATCTCCCTCTGTTAATGGGTTTTTATTCCTGTTTTTTTGGGATTTAAGGCAAATATTCCAAAGGATTTCTGAACATTTTTGAGCTTTGAACCCCAGTGATTTGCGCTTAACCCTATCCTGTCCTCTTCCCAATGTTCAGAATTTCCAGAGATTCCTGCCTGTTCAGCTCCCTCTGTTAATTTGTTGGAAATGGATTTTTAGTCTCATTTTTTCAGAATTTAAGGCAGATATTCCAAAGGGTTTCTGAGCATTTTTGAGCTTTGAACCCCAGTGATTTGCACTTAAATTCCTGGTTTATTGCTTGGAAAATGGGATTGATAACGGAGCACCCTGAGGGAAAAATGATCCAAGAGCATGTCCTGACCTCTTCCATTTAATTGCTGGAATCACAGAGTGGAACAAAACCTCTTCCAAAATTGCAAATGGAGCTGAAAAGGGAACAAATGGAATAAATTCCTGGCCATGGGATGTTTGCTCAGCTGCAGTGGCTGCTGGGGCTTCCTGCAAAATTCCAAAAGAGACCAAAAAAGGGTTCCCGAGTGGATGGAATGGATTTAAATCTGGGAAGGGGGAAGGATTCCAAGCCTGCAGGTGGAGGGAGGGGCAGCTCAGGGATAGTGCAGGCAAGGAAGGCATGGAAGGGCAGGAAAAACCTTCCAAAATTGCTTTTAAAATTCCCACGTCTGTCCCTGATTGTCCTGGCAAGGCTGGAATCGGGGAAGGGCGGATTTGGGGTTTATTCCCAGGATTTGGGGTTTATTCCCAGGATTTGGGGTTTATTCCCGGGAAAAGCAAGCTGTCAGAGCCAAGGGAATTGTTTTCCTCCCGATCCAAAATCTCCTCTCCGGGCCAGCAGCTCTTGATTAAAGCTCAGGTGTGCATGGAAATTAGGAAAATGAATTATCCTAACGAGCTGCAGGGCCTTGCTGAGCTCCATCCATCCATCCATCCTTATTTCCTTACCCTGAAATGGAGCAGGGCTCAAAATTAATCCCAGCTCACACACTGAATGGACTCTTAAAACTGATGAAGCAAAAAAAAAAAAAAAATAGGGTTTGTTGAATTCCTGTATTTTTCCCATCAGTTTTTGGCTGGAATTTTGGGGGATTCTCTGGATAAAATGGGAGTTGGGAAGCAAGGGGGGCAGAGGGACAAATGTCACCTGTGCCACGGCTGTCACAAAGAGCTGAGAGTGAAGGGTTGTGCTTTAGGCTGGATCAAGTCCAAAATCTCAGGTTTTGGTCCAGGAATTTCAGTCTTTGGTGTCAGAGAATCCCAAAATCTTGGGCGTTTCCAGGCTCGGCACAGCCCATTTTTGTGGATATTTCCATGCTTTTCCCTCAGTTTTTGAAGCTGAAGGCACTCCAGGCTGGGATTTGAAATACTAAAAATATGGATTGTGGCCCAGGAAATGTTTTGTATAAATTAGGGATTGAGAGGGAAAATACAAGATCAAATCCCAGGGAAAAGGCAAGATCAAAAAATAGAAAAAAAAAGACAAGATTAAATATCAGGAGTGTGTTAGGATCATGGAGTTTGCTGAGCTGGAAGGGACCCACAGGGACCATCAATCCAACCCCTGGCCCTGCAAGACATCCCAAAAATCCCATCCTGACAATTCCCCTGAAATAATCCATGGGAATGAGAGCAACCCTGGAGCGTGGCTGGGTCCAAGCTCCGTGGATTTTGGGGAAGAGCAGGGAAATCCAGTCAAAATTGTCCTTATTGCTCCTTGGGGTGTGGCTGGGCCTGAGATCCATAGATTTTGGGGAAGAGCAGGGAAAATCCAGTTAAAATTCTCCTTTTCTAGTTGTTTTCCATAGAATTCCTGTGTGGTGAAATGTGCTGTGAATTCCAGAGTGTCCTTTAAAAGGTCTTTTTTCTTTTTTCTTTTCTCTTTCCTTTCTCCCCTTTTTTTTTTTTTTTTTGTTTTTCTTTGTTTTTGTTTTTTTTTTTTTGTTTTTTTTTTTTTTTTTTTTCCTGTTTGTTTCCCACCCAGGACCCCAACTATGGCTGGTGGCCTGTTTTCTATTGACAGGAACTACTTTGAAGAGATAGGAACTTACGATGCAGGAATGGATATCTGGGGTGGCGAGAATCTTGAAATGTCCTTTAGGGTAATTCCTGTTTTCCTTCCTTTTCTTTTCCCCCCAAAAAATATCCCCCCATTTGTACTGTCATTCCTTCAGGGAGCTCCTGCTTTAGCTGGCCTGCAAGTCATGAGTTAAATGGAATTTTTAAAATTTGGGGAAACCTCGTGGGGTGTTTTGGGATTTTTCGCTGCATGGAATGTTTTAGTATCGAGGGTTTTACCCCTCCAAAATTCCATATATTTTAGGCATTCCTTCATGGAAAAAACGAGGTGCCCAGTGGAAATTTGCTATGAATTTATGTTAAAAAATAAAATTATAAATACGTTTTAAGACGTTTTGGGAATGGTGACATCATGGACTTGCAAGTTCCGGCTGGAATTCTGGGTCTGTGCCAGGGAAATTCCTATCCTGCAGAAAATGCTGGTGTTCCTGCTGGGGTAGGGGTGAGCCACACCTCAGGGAAATGCATCCAGTCACTGCCCTTCGGATGGAAAAGTGGGAAATTGAGGCTTGGCTGGGGAATGGTTGGAAGGGATGTTGGGAATGGCTTTGGACTCCCCTGATGTGTCCCATTTTCTGGATTTAGTGATGGAATAACCCCCAGGATCCCTCTGGTGCCCACAGCGCATCCTGGCAATGCCCTTTCCCCCTTTTCCTGTCTTTTCCATTCAGCCAGGACCGTTTTCCTTGCCAGGGACCCCTCTGAAGTTTTTTAGGGAACAGATTTTCCAAGGAAGAGCAGCTGGGAATTTGAAAGCTTTCCCAGGCCATTCCTCTGAACTTTAATTGTTCCCTTTGCAGGAAAATCAAAAGGTTCAGTTCCCCTCCTGAGCCTGGGTGCTTCCAGTGGGGAGATTCCCATGTTTTTTGCTGTGTTAACCCCTAAAATTCCTCCTGGGGTGTGCCAAGCCCCCTGTGCAGGAATTATTTTCCATGTTTTTCCATGTTCTACAGGAAATCCCTGGAGCAGGGAGTGCCAGGCACTGTTAAAGCAGTCCAAATGTTCCCACCCTAAACCAGTGAATTGATGGGGTCAGGGATAGGAATAAATGGAGATATTTCCATGGGAAGGCCAGGGAATCACCTGGTGCTGTTTATTGGGATTGATTAGAGCCTCTGGAAGGAAAACCGACTGAAAATCCAGGGATATTTTGTGTGACTTTATCAGGGACATCAAAGGGTTCAAACCCCAGCTGAGGGAACAAATCCATGGGAAAATGAGGGCCAGGAGAGCTGAAGGATCAGGGAGGTTCCAAAGCTGCCCTATCCAGTGGGATTTGGGAATATCTCCTGTCAGGAAAACTCTGGGGGAAATTCCTGCTGTGGGATTGCAGTGAGGCACAGGGATCTTCTGGAGCTGTTCTTACATCCAGGACTGGATCACCAAAGGGAGGGAGGAGATTTGGGACTGGTTCACAATAATCAATCCCAAAAAATAAAATGAACCCGGCCCTTCCCCTCATATTTTGTGAATTCCTGAATCCTCAGAAATGTTATCCAGTGCCTTTGCTTTCCCTGGATCATCTCTGTCTCATCTGCATCCAGCTCCAACATTATCCCAAAGAATAATTAAAAGGATTTCCAGCTTTTTTGCTCTCAAGGGCATTTCCAGGAGGAGCATCCATGGGGTATCATTTGATTATTTTGGGAAAATCCATGTTTTTTCTTTTAGCTGCTTCTTGTTGCTGATGGGTCTTTAATGACTCCTTTTAGGAATGTCTTTTAATTAGGGAAAACAATGATAATTCCTGGCAGGAATTATTACAGCTCCAAGGGTTTGCTTTAGTCAAGAAAAACCTGATTTATTCATAAACTTTATTTTTATTTATGAAATTACTGAATTTTTTAGGTTTGTGTTAAATCCTCTGAGTGGTTTTATCCCACTTGGAAAATGCCCTGAAAACTTGATGCTCTGAAAGGATTTCCTATGGCTTTGGAAAGGAAATTTAAAATTGTCCATCAGAAAAAAAAAAATCCTATGAGATTATTCCTTAGGATAACCCAGGCAGGGCTGGGACTGGGAATGTGAGCTCTGAGCAGGGTAGGACGGGGTTTATTTGGGATTTCTGGCTCTGCTGGAAGTGCAGAAAGGACCGGGAGAAGGGGATTTCTTCAGGGATGTGGCAGTGGAGTTGTTCTGATCTCTGGAATTCCTGCTTGGCTGTTGTGGGAATTGTGACAGGAAAGGGTGAGGAGCAGGAAGGGTTAATTCCTTTAGAAGCCAGTCAGAATCCTGGCTCTGCAGCCGGGCTGGGAGAGCTGGGAATGTTCCCCTGGAGAAGGGAAGGCTCCAGGAGAGCTGCAGAGGGACTGGGGACAAGGATGGAGGGACAGGACCCAGGGAATGGCTCCCACTGCCAGAGGGCAGGGATGGATGGGAGATTGGGAATGGGCAATTCCTGGCTGGGCTGGAATTCCCAGAGCAGCTGGGGCTGCCCCTGGATCCCTGGAATGTCCAAGGCTAGGCTGGAGCACCCTGGGATGGTGGGAGGTGTCCCAGTATGGATTGGGATGGGATTTAATGCCCTTCCAACCCAAAGCATTCCAGAATTCCCTGACTCCCTGGCATCCCAACAGCAAGGGATGAATGCATGCCATAGTCTGTGAGGGGAGCAGATCCCTGGGACCCCACAGTTCTCAGCCAGGACAGGAACTTTTGGGAAGCAGTCACATTCCCAGGGAGTGTCCCAGAAGGTTGATTCGTTGGGATTTTAAACAAATATTGAAAACTTCCTTTTCAGAAGAGGGTGTGAGTTCCCCCACATCCCATCCCAGCTGGCACAGGGAGCAGATTGCTCCAAGGAGAGCCAAAAATGGGCTGGAAAAGTGTCCAGGAGCAGAGGTTTTTAGAAATGGTGGTGTGGGAGGAATTCCCTGCCAGCTGGAATGGGAAACCAGCAGGGCAATGCTGGGATTTGGGATGGAGGGTGTCTCAAAATGTGTGTCCTCCTTCCTGGCATGTCCAGTTATTCCAGACTGCTCCAGGAGCACATCCATGGTGAATATTTGGGACTTACTCCCTGGTGTATGTTTGGGGTTATTCCCAGATTTCTCCATGAACACATCCTTGGTGTATATTTGGGATTTATTCCACACTCCCAGGTTGTTCTGGGAATACATCCCTGGAGTATTTGGGGTTATTCCATGGAATTATTGGGGGTTTTTCCATGAGCACATCCCTGGAGTTTATGTGTGGTTATTCCATGCTCCCAGGTTGCTCCATGAGCATATTCTAGGTGAATATTTGGGATTTATTCCCTGGTGCATATTTGGGGTTACTCCATGCAGTTATTTGGGGTTATTCCATGGAATTATTTGGAGTTATTCCTTGGTGGATATTTGGGGTTACTCCATGCAGTTATTTGGGGTTACTCCATGCAGTTATTTGGGGTTATTCCCTAGTGGATATTTGGGGTTATTCCATGCAGTTATTTGGGGTTATTCCCTGGTGGATATTTGGGGTTATTCCATGCAGTTATTTGGGGTTATTCCCTATCCTCTGAGTGGTTTTATCCCACTTGGAGAATGCCCTGAAAACTTGATGCTCTGAAAGGATTTCCTATGGCTTTGGAAAGGAAATTTAAAATTGTCCATCAGAAAAAAAAAAATCCTATGAGATTATTCCTTAGGATAACCCAGGCAGGGCTGGGACTGGGAATGTGAGCTCTGAGCAGGGTAGGACGGGGTTTATTTGGGATTTCTGGCTCTGCTGGAAGTGCAGAAAGGACCGGGAGAAGGGGATTTCTTCAGGGATGTGGCAGTGGAGTTGTTCTGATCTCTGGAATTCCTGCTTGGCTGTTGTGGGAATTGTGACAGGAAAGGGTGAGGAGCAGGAAGGGTTAATTCCTTTAGAAGCCAGTCAGAATCCTGGCTCTGCAGCCGGGCTGGGAGAGCTGGGAATGTTCCCCTGGAGAAGGGAAGGCTCCAGGAGAGCTGCAGAGGGACTGGGGACAAGGATGGAGGGACAGGACCCAGGGAATGGCTCCCACTGCCAGAGGGCAGGGATGGGTGGGAGATTGGGAATGGGCAATTCCTGGCTGGGCTGGAATTCCCAGAGCAGCTGGGGCTGCCCTGGATCCCTGGAATGTCCAAGGCTAGGCTGGAGCACCCTGGGATGGTGGGAGGTGTCCCAGTATGGATTGGGATGGGATTTAATGCCCTTCCAACCCAAAGCATTCCAGAATTCCCTGACTCCCTGGGGTCCCAGCAATGAGGGATGAATGCATTCCATAGTCTGTGAGGGGAGCAGATCCCTGGGACCCCACAATTCTCAGCCAGGACGGGAACTTTTGGGAAGCAGTCACATTCCCAGGGAGTGTCCCAGAAGGTTGATTCGTTGGGATTTTAAACAAATATTGAAAACTTCCTTTTCAGAAGAGGGTGTGAGTTCCCCCACATCCCATCCCAGCTGGCACAGGGAGCAGATTGCTCCAAGGAGAGCCAAAAATGGGCTGGAAAAGTGTCCAGGAGCAGAGGTTTTTAGAAATGGTGGTGTGGGAGGAATTCCCTGCCAGCTGGAATGGGAAACCAGCAGGGCAATGCTGGGATTTGGGATGGAGGGTGTCTCAAAATGTGTGTCCTCCTTCCTGGCATGTCCAGTTATTCCAGACTGCTCCAGGAGCACATCCATGGTGAATATTTGGGACTTACTCCCTGGTGTATGTTTGGGGTTATTCCCAGATTTCTCCATGAACACATCCTTGGTGTATATTTGGGATTTATTCCACACTCCCAGGTTGTTCTGGGAATACATCCCTGGAGTATTTGGGGTTATTCCATGGAATTATTTGGGGTTATTCCATGTAATTATTTGTGGTTATTCCATGGAATTATTGGGGGTTATTCCATGTAATTATTTGTGGTTATTCCATGGAATTATTGGGGGTTTTTCCATGAGCACATCCCTGGAGTTTATGTGTGGTTATTCCATGCTCCCAGGTTGCTCCATGAGCATATTCTAGGTGAATATTTGGGATTTATTCCCTGGTGCATATTTGGGGTTACTCCATGGAGTTATTTTTGGTGGATATTTGGGGTTATTCCATGGAATTATTGGGAGTTATTCCTTGGTGGATATTTGGGGTTACTCCATGCAGTTATTTGGGGTTACTCCATGCAGTTATTTGGGGTTATTCCCTAGTGGATATTTGGGGTTATTCCATGCAGTTATTTGGGGTTATTCCCTGGTGGATATTTGGGGTTATTCCATGCAGTTATTTGGGGTTATTCCATAGAGTTATATGGGTTTACTCCATGCAGTTTTTTGGGGTTATTCCATGGAATTATTTGGGGTTATTCCATGTAGTTATTTGGGGTTACTCCATGCATTTTTTTGGGGTTATTCCACGCTCCCAGGTTGCTCCATGGGCACATCCCTGGTGTATATTTGGGATTTTTCCATGTTCCCTCTGCAATTCCTTGGCACCCCTGATCCCGAAGCTCCCCCGAGTCCCTGAGCAGTTAACACAGGGATGTTTCACTGCTGATCCCACAGAACCCATCCCTCCTCATTCTCATGGAATTCTGGAAATGGAGGGAGCCCTAATTAACTAAATCTGCCTTGGTTGCCATGGGAACTCAGGTCTGTGTCAAGGAGCTTTAATTCCAAGATTCCACCAGAGCTCCTGCTTAAAACTCCTCAAAAACTCAGGGATTTAACACCAGGAGGAGCCTGGAGGTAAAAGAATTGTAATAAAATAATTAAAATGAAAAGTTGAAATAATTAAACCAATTGAAATAAATAATTGAAATTTAAAAATGGAAATAAATATTTGAAATAAATATTTGAAATAAAAACCGGAACTAAAATAATTGAAATAATTAAGATAAATAAAATATTTAATTAAAATAAAGAATTAAATAATTTGGATCCTTCTGGCTCCTTAGTAGAGACTAAAGCCCAGACCAGAGGTGGAGTCCCATCCCTAAGGATTTAAAAGCTGTGGAATGAGGACATGGATCAGTGGTGGATGAGGTTAACGTTGGACTCAATGATCTTGGAAGTTTTTTCCAAACTAAATAATTCCAGGATTCCCAGCCTTTCTCAATCCATAGTGATCCAGCAGCAAAATTTGTTATTTAACCCCAAAGTTCTCAATTCCAGCATTCCAGCATGTTTTAGATTATCCCGAGCACAGATTTTGGCTCCAGCACTGGAAAGGGAAAATTTCCATCTGGGAAAAGTTCCCCACTTTGGCTTCTTCATTTAGTATGAATTTTTTGGGATTTCACCAGCACATGAGGTGGAGAACACACCCTGAATTCCTGGGTTTGCACCTCGGAGGGTCTGGGATGTGCTGCCTTGTGTCCCTGGGTGTGGCAATATCCTGGGAATGCTGGGGCTTTCCTCGGGATGGCCATGGATGGGATTCTGCTTGGAAAAATTTATATATAAAATGTAAATATATAAAAAATAGAAATATATATATTCTATGTTTATATTTACATATATAATATGTATAAATAAGTGCATGTCAAAATAGATGAAAAATTATGTGTGCATATTTGAGTGTGTGGGTAGAAGTTCTGCTCTGTTCCTTTGAACAGTATGGGATCCTGGAAGATCCATGCCCTCCATGAATCCATTAGGGAATGGCACCTTTCCCAGCAGGATGGAACCCTGTTTGTGCTCCATAAATCCGAGTGAGCCATTCCCAGCACTGGGAGCTCTGGGGAAGAGCAGGAAAAATCCAATCAAAATTGTCTTTATTGCTCCTTGGAGTGGGGCTGGGCCTGAGCTCCATGGATTTTGGGGAAGAGCAGGGAAATTCAAAATCCAGTTAAAATTCTCCTTTTCTAGTTGTTTTCCATAGAATTCCTGTGTGGTGCAATGTGTGAGGCAGTGAAATGTGCTACAAATTCCACAGTGTCCATTAAAAACTCTTTTTTCTTTCCATGAAACTCCTCCCAAATCCATTCCCGGTTGGATTTGAGCTGCTGCTCGCTCAGGAGGCCCAAATCCCACCCAATTTATCCTGACAATTCCCCTGAAATAATCCATGGGAATGAGAGCAACCCTGGAGTGTGGCTGGGTCCAAGCTCCATGGATTTTGGGGAAGAGCAGGAAAATTCAGTCAGAATTGTCTTTATTTCTCCCTGGACTGTGGCTGGATCTGAGCTCCATGGATTTTGGGGAAAAGCAGGGACATCCAGTCAAAACTCTCTTTTCATAGCTCCTATTTGTTTTCCATGGAATTCCTGTGTGGTGAAATGTGCTGTAAATTCCACAGTGTCCTTTAAAAAGCCGGGTTTTTTCCCCATTCAACTCCTCCCGAGCATTCCCGGTTGGATTTGAGCTGCTGCTCGCTCAGGAGGCCCAAATCCCACCCAATTTCCCCTGACATTTGTTGCCAGCCAGGGCAGAATCCCTGAATTTTCCCTTGAAAGCCCTGCTGGGAGGGGTGGCGGGGGGCACGGACAGGAATCCTGCCCTGCCGTGTTTGGGGTGCTGTGGATGCTGTGTGAGGTGCTCCCGGGACGAGTGGAGAGACGAGAGTCTCAACTCCATGTTTCAGAAGGCTGGTTTATTATCTTGTGATACATATTATATTAAAATACTGCATTAAAACTATACTAAAAGAACAGAGAGAAAAGGGTTCATCGGAAGGCTAGAAAGGACAGGAATGGGATGCATAACAAAGACTCCTGGCTCCCAGAGAGTCCGAGCCAGCTGCATCTGTGGTTGGGCATTAATTAGAAACAACCCAGCTCACCTGCTGCATCCCACAGCAGCACACAGTTATTGTTTACATTTCTTTCCTGAGGCTCCTCAGCTCCTTCAGGAGGGAAAAATCCTAGCAGAGGATTTTTCCCAAAATACCATAACTGCATCTGGGGCCGGTCCCTGCACGTTCCCGTTGCAGATCTGGCAGTGTGGAGGCTCCCTGGAGATCGTCACCTGCTCCCACGTGGGACACGTGTTCCGCAAGGCCACCCCCTACACCTTCCCGGGGGGCACCGGCCACGTCATCAACAAGAACAACCGCAGGCTGGCCGAGGTCTGGATGGACGAGTTCAAGGATTTCTTCTACATCATCTCCCCGGGTACGGCCGCCCTTGGGATCCGCGCGTGGTCCGGAGCGCGTCCTGAAAAAGGGAGCTGGGAGTGGGAGGTGGCATGGAGCTGTTTGGGTTGGAGAAGTTCTTGGAGATCTTGGAGTCCAACATTCCCAGCAGTGCCATGTCCCCAGTGCCACATCCACAGGGCCCTGGAATCCCCAGGAGGGGCCCAGGTGATCCCTAGAATCCTCAGGGGTCTGTGGGAAGGGCAGCAGAGTTCCCAGCATGGAGAGTAGGAACCCTTTGGAGCTCAGCACTGGGATTTTCTCCCCCATGTGTAGCAGGGAGCACCCATGGACCAGGGAAGTGTCACTGCTATTTTATTGTGGGATCATTTTCCCGTTTTCCCATCTTCCACCTTCCTTGCCACTGAAATTCTGTGGCAGCAGAGTCAGTTTCAATTTTCCCTGGCAAGTCAGTAATATCCCTGTGAGTTTCGTGCTTCTTCTCCTGCACCATTTCCTGCTGTTGTCCCTCACCTGTTCCAGCTGAATTCCTGCTGTTTTCCATGGGCTGCTCCAGGAATTTGGTTTTTCCAGGGGTTCAAGATATCAGGAATCAGCACTTAATCCCAGCTGGAAAGAATCTCTGGGATTCTGCTTGTGGAATCCCATTTCTCCTGTGGATGCTCACAGAATATTCCCAATCCATCCTGGAAATCCCTTAAAAATCCGGGAAATTTAAATTTAAAAAAAGTCTGTGCTCATTTTAAGCACCTAATAATGGTATAAATATATATATGTATATATATGGATCTCTTCCTTGTGGCTTTTGTCCCATCAATTTTTAAGGAAGCTGTTCCTTTAAAACAGAAAAATTAAGATGAAATGCCAACCTGCTTTTTATATTTATTGTGAGGTTATTCCTTGTTTTTCCCTTCTGGAACGAGCCCAGATCAGCTGGATTTCAGTGCTCCTAGAAGTGCCCTCTCCTCTTCCCAGGATTTGATACAAAATGCCAACAGAGAACCCTTGGTGAAAATTGGATTGCAGGGAAAGGGTGGAATTAGGTCACTGCTAGTGGCAAGGCTTTGTGATCCAAAATTTCAGCCATGTGGAAGAATTTGGGAATAGGTGGTCTTTGTATTCCCTGATCTCTTCCCATGTTATTTATTAATACCTGTAATAATTAATAGATAAAATATAATGAGGTTGTTCCTCAGCATTGAGAAGCAAATGGAGGAGAAAGAGAAACAAAATGAAGATTTTCATGGAAATTCTCCATAAAAATAAGTAGGAAATAATAGATCTTTTTAAAATAGGGCGTTCCTAAATATAAAAAGTATTCCTAAGTATTTTTAATCTGCTTTTTGATCATTTTCCCTTCCTATTAATGAGGAAAATGGAGATCTCTGGATAATTCTCTGGGAGAACAAAGGAATTTGCCTGTTGGTAATGAGGGCTCTGTTGTCTGGCACAGCCTCATCCCCAGCTCCTCTGGGAGCTGATTCATCCCATTCCTGAGTCAAGATCCCAGGAGAGAGGAGCCAGGGGCAGCTCCCAGTGGGAAGTAGACTTCTCAGCATAAATAGGGGCACACCTCATAATTACATCCCAAATTAAAAGTCTGGAGAGAGCTGGTTCCCTGGGAAAACAGAATTCTGCTGGAGGAGAGCTCAGCTCTAATTTTTGGGATCTTGAGCATGTTTTTAATTGGTGCCTTCTCCTGTTTTTGTGTGGATAACAGGAAAATCTTTATTTGTGCTGAGATGAGTCAGGAGCCAGAGTTTTTAATAAATCCAAGCTGGATTTAAGAAGACCAGGGGAAAAAAATCCCAAAGCAGTGAGGAAAACTCCCCTTTTGGGTTTGGTGTAAGCCTGCATTGCCAAGGAATTGGAGTTTTCCTTGGGAGGAGCCTGGCTCAAGGCCTGAGCTCATGAGCCAAATAATTCAGGAGAGCTTCAGAAATCCCAGAAATCCTGGATATGCTTCAAATGGGATTTCTTAGGAAAGAAAGGGAATGGATAAACCTGGAATCCAGGAGCTGCCATGTGTGGGACTGTCCCAGCTTGGGTCAGATGAGGTTCAAAAAATCCTGGGAGAGGAAGCTGGGAGGGATTTTCCTCCTTAATCACAGCAAATCTTGACAATTGTCTGGCTGCAAAAAAGGTTCTTCCCTGTCTGTGTGGGAGGGCAAAAAGTGGGATTGGGATCCTCTCCTGAAACACAAACTGTGCCCAAAATATTCCCTCCACAGCCACTGGTTTCCAACAGTTCCTTCCTTCCTTCCTTCCTTCCTTCCTTCCTTCCTTCCTTCCTTCCTTCCCTCCCTTCCCTCCCTCCCTTCCCTCCCTCCCTTCCCTCCTTGTGGTTCTGAGCTGGTTTGGAACTGGAACGTCCATGTGTGTGGACATCAGCAGGAATTTCCCCATGGAAAGGGGGCTCAGGCCTTGGGAGGTTTGGAGTGCCCATCCCTGGAGGTGTCCCAGGAATTCCTGGAGGTGGCACTCTGGGCTGGGGACAGGGTGGGCATCGGGCACAGCTGGGACTCCATGACCTTGGAATGCTTTTCCAGCCTCCATGATTCCATGAAAACCTGTGTCCAGGTCCTGCTGATGTGCAGCCAGGTCTGGCTCCGTGTCTGCTCCTTTGGGACCTTTTGTGGTGGCAGGAGATGGGCACAAAGAGTGGGAAGAGCCATGGGATGCTCCAAGGAAATCCAGCTCAGGTGCTGGCCTTGGACACTTCCAGGGATCCAGGGGCAGCCACAGCTTCTCTGGGAATCCTTGCCAGGCCCTCCCCACCTTGTCTGAGTTATTCCTGTCAGGAGAGTTCAGGGAAACATGGTTTGTGAAAATGTGACCGGATTCCTTTGTTATTTTGGAACATGAAGAAATCAGGGAATTCTGCAGTCCTGCCTTTCCAGATTGACAAAGGAAGGAAAAAGGATCACTTGCCAAGCATTTCACTTGGCTCCATTAATGAGTGAATTAATTATAATTACCCCTTGCACACCTCCATGGAGAGGCAGCCACTCAGCCCTCACACCCTGCTGCTCCCAATCCCAGCACATGGATTGGAATCAAGAGGAGCTGGGGGCAGCTCTGGGATTTTCCCCAAATGTTTGATGGGCTCTTCTCTCACCATTCCAGGGGTGGTGAAGGTGGATTATGGAGATGTTTCAGTCAGGAAAACCCTGCAGGGGAGCTGGGGCTGGCTCTGGGATTTTCCCCAAATGTCTGATGGGCTCTTCTCTCACCATTCCAGGGGTGGTGAAGGTGGATTATGGAGATGTTTCAGTCAGGAAAACCCTGCAGGGGAGCTGGGGCCACTATGGGATTTTCCCCAAATGTCTGATGGGCTCTTGTGTCACCATTCCAGGGGTGGTGAAGGTGGATTACGGAGATGTTTCCGTAAGGAAAGCCCTGCGGGAGAGGCTCGGGTGCAAACCCTTCTCCTGGTACCTGGAGAACGTCTACCCTGACTCACAGATCCCACGGCGCTACTACTCCCTGGGAGAGGTACGGGCTGGCCTGGAGGGATGAGCTGGGAATGGCGGGACAACGGGAAGGGCAGCGATCCAGGAGTGCAGGAAAGAAAGGAAAGCAGTAAAGAGAAGAAACCAGGAATCGCAGGAAAGCAGGAGTAGAGGAAAGCAGGAATTAAAGGAAATCAATCCGTGCAGGAAACCAGTAGTACAAACCAGTAAGTAAAGCAAGAATGGAAACCAGTAAGGGAAGGAAACCAGTAACTACAACAAAGCAGGAAAACCAAGAAATAAACTGTTAAGAAGTGGAAACCAGTAAGGAAAGGAAAGCAACCCTGAGGGTAAACAGTAATTACAACAAACCAACAAGTAAAGAAAACAAATAAATCCAGGCCACCAAGAAGTGCAGCAAACCAGTAAGTACAGGAAACCAGTAACTGCTGGAAACCAGTAAGTAAAATAAACCAGCAAGGCAGGAAACCAGTAAGGAAAGAAACCAGTAAGTACAGGGAACCTGGAGGTGTCCAGAGCCAATGGATCCACTCCCAAGAGGATGAGGTGGCTTTGGAGCCAAGACTCAGGTGCAGGAGTTCCTTTCTTGTCTCTTATTCCTCTTGATTTCTTATTTCTCTTTATTTTCAATTTTTAAGTCCTTTTTAAGGAGAAGTTGCTGTTCCAAACATATTCCCTCTCTTTAAAAATCTCTCTTTAAATCAAGTGTCTATTCCAAATGTTCGCCAGGCAAATCTGTCTCCCAAGTGGAGCAGGAGATTGGAAAAGTGAAGTTTGGGATTAATATTTTGACACAATGAATGTGCAGCTCTTGAGGGGAACCTTCCATCATCGTTAATGGCTTAGAAATGGCTTTTTTGGGATTTCTTTAAAGAAATGTTTGTTGACTGAGTGTTTCCCAGCCTGGGGATGAGGGTCAAGGACATTCCTGGTAATCACAAGGTTCTGGGACCACCAGGAGCTGGAATTCCTTTGAAATTCAGCAAATTCACAGCTAAAAATACTATATTGAGTCATTCCTCTGCTGCCTTTTAAAAGCTCTGGAATGGGTTGATTTGATAATGATGGAATAACAATCAAAGGATTTGATGATGGAATAACAATCCTGAAATAACACTCTGAGGAACAAATGGCTTTTTTTGACATCCAGGGAAGTGATTTCCCACTGAAATTTGCCATTGTAGGCAGGAATAAAAGGCACTGGAGGATTCCAGATTTAATCCTGCCAAAATAAAGGGAAATGGGGGTTTCCAGCAAGGAAAAGGCTTGTCTAGGGAATGTCAAATAAAGTGGGATTGTGCCACATTGTCAGGCTGGAAAATGGGATGAGAAAGGCAGAAAAAAGTGATTAAAACACCTGATCTGTGCAGAGTGGCCTCAGTTCCCATGGAAACAGCAGCTCAGGCAGGAGCTGGGAATTAAAGCCCTCCTTGGCTGCTCCAGTGGAGCAGGGAAAGGGAATTGCAGCCTTAAAATCCAGGGAGCAGCAGAGAAATGGGCATTTTTTAAGGCATTGGAAGTGCATTTTTTGACATCTTCCTGCCTTTCGGAAGAGATTTGGGCAGGATTTGATCCATCCAAGCTGGAGCAGCATCATTAGGCCATAAATGATCCATGTCCTGCCCTGGATGGCTCCTCCTGGGCTCACATCCAAGGAAAAATGGTGTAAATCAAAGGTGAGCAGCACCAGGCCTCAAAGTGCATTTCCCAAGTGGATGTTTTGTTGTTTTCTGGGACAGACAGGGAGAAAAAGAATGGAGATTTCAACAGATTTGGGATAATCATCCTGAATTCATGGCTTGACATGGAATAGTGAGAGGTGTCCCTGGCCATGGATGAGCTCTGGGACCGTTCCCTGACTATTTGGGAATGTGATCTGTTTGCACATTGCAGTTTTCTGCACAAATCTGGCAGGTCCAGGAAGTATTTTTAAGGAATATTTCACCTCTTTCTTTCTCCAGATCAGGAATGTTGAAACCAACCAGTGCTTGGACAACATGGGCCGCAAGGAGAACGAAAAAGTGGGATTTTTCAACTGCCATGGCATGGGAGGGAACCAGGTAAAGAAAAGCAGGGAAAGGTGGCTTATTTGCCCAAGAATTCCTTTGGAATATTTTAAGTATCTATTTCAATTCCATTTTAGATTTTGTTTGAAAGTAATAGCAAAAAAAATCAATGAAAATTCAAAATTACATTCCGTTTTGAGCTGAAGGATTTTAAGAGGACTCAGACATTTCTTTTCAATTTCAGCTCCAGATTTTGGGGGAATATTGGTGCACATCCATGGGAAGTATCCCAGTGAATATATTGAATAGAATCCTGAAGTCATTTAGTAATGAATTTAACATTCCAGACACAAACTTTAGGAAATGTGATCAGGAATTTGAGTTTATTTTCATTAAAATGAAACGGGCACAATCCATAAACGTAGCTGGATCCATCTGTTCTGAATGTGTGTAGGGGAAAAAAAATATCCAGGATATTCATGGAAGTTCTTTAGTGCAATTCCAGTAGTGGGGGCCTGGGGTGTTTCATTTGGAGGGGCTGGAAAGGGAGTAGAAAAGTAGATGGAATTCTTGGTCTTGTGACCAGCTCTGGGTTAATTAGAACAGAATTTGCATATTCCAGTGGATATTCAAATTAGCATGGCTGCTCCAGATGGGGTTTGGGATGTAAATTATAATTAAGGGACTTTTAAGCATATTTGAAATTTACTCTATTTTAATTAATTAGAATTTATTATTTATGTGTAGAATTTTCCAGGGGTGGTGCCAGCCTGGCACGGTCACAATTCCCCGGTAGCTCTGGTGTTCCAGGCACCTGCTCCTGGCCACATTCCTGGTGGGAAAGGCTGGGATGCTCCGTGTTCCCATCCCTGATTTATCCTGGAGCTTCATCCCAGCTCCTGCCATCTCCTCCTGTCGCTTCCTCCATCCTCACTGGAGCTTGGCCTCATTTCTCTGCTTCTTGGCTTGGAGAACCTTTCCCTTCCCTGAATTCCCATGGATTTCTCCAGTGGAAAACCTTTCCCTTCCCATGGATTTCTCCAGGGGAAAACCTTTCCCTTGCCCCAAATTCTGATGGATTTCTCTTGGGGAAAACCTTTCCCTTCCCCGGAATTCCCGTGGATTTCTCCAGGGGAAAACCTTTCCCTTCCCCTGAATTCCCATGGATTTCTCCAGTGAAAACCTTTCCCTTGCCCTGAATTCCCATGGATTTCTCTGAGGCAAGGCTCCAGCTCTCCAGCCCGGGGTCCCTGCCAGGGCTGGGCTTGGCGTTCCCAGGCTTTTGCAGCCCCCTCTGTGTTCCAGGTGTTTTCCTACACAGCGGACAAGGAGATCCGCACGGACGACCTGTGCCTGGACGTGTCACGGCTCAACGGCCCCGTGCTGATGCTCAAGTGCCACCACCTGAGGGGCAACCAGCTCTGGGAGTACGATGCTGAGGTATCCCGGGCCCGGGGGGTGGTTCTGCCACTATCCCAGGATCCCTGAGGCTGGAGAAGCACTCCAAGGCCATGGAGTCCCAGCTGTGCCCACCTTGTCCCCAGCCCAAAGCCCTGAGTGCCACCCCCAGGAATTCCTGGGACACCTCCAGGGATGGGCACTGCAAACCTCCCTGGGCAGTGCCAAGGCCTGAGCCTCCTTTCCATGGGGAAATTCCTGCTGATGCCCATGCACACAGAGGTTCCAGTTTGAAGCCAGCTCCTGGGGAAATCCTCCTGGGATTCGCCCAATTCCGTGTTTTCATCTCACTTTAAACAATTCCCACAGGGATTTCCATTCACGCTGAGTGCCACCTCCAGGAATTCCTGGGACACCTCCAGGGATGGGCACTGCAAACCTCCCTGGGCAGTTCCAATCCCTGAGCCCCCTTTCCATGGGGAAATTCCTGCTGCTGTCCACCCTGAGGCTGGAAAAGCCCTCCCAGGTCATCAAGTCCATGCTGTTCCCCATTCCCACCTTGTCCACAGCTCAGCCACATCCAGGAATTCCTTGGGCACCTCCACCCTTCCTGCCTGGAAGGCTGGAATTCTTCCAATAAAGTACACACAGGGAATGTGCTGGTTTTTCCCTTAAGTTGAGCAGAATTTCCCAGGAATTGTGTAAAACCCAGCTCGGCCATGAGATGGAGCTCCTAAAACAGAAATACTCCATGTTTTTATGGCATCTCCAAGGATTGGCTGCTTGTTCTCCTGGAAAACATTCCCTTGCATTCCCTGTCCCTGGATTTATTGAGTACAGCTTTTTATTGCCAATGTTCCTTGGAATATTCAGCTTTCAGCTGCCCACTTTCCCTTTCATTTCATTACTGCCATTATTATATATTTGTTAATTATTAACATATTTATTTGTTATTAACATCCAAATATTCTTAATATCCAGGATTTTTTTTCCCAAGATAACAACCAGTTGTGTTATTCTGATTTTTTTTTTTCCCAGAGAAACAATTACAGGATATTTCCTGCATTCCTTGTATTCATTAATTTGATTTTCCAGTGGAATTACACTGATTTTTCCTTTCCTTGCTTATTCAGGCATTGCATAGAGGGATTTGGGGTGGTTTTTAGGAATATTTAGGAATGCTGGCTTGGCAGTGGACGACAGGGCCACAGCTGGACATGAAATAATCCTAAAAAAGGGTTTCTCTGAGGGATTTTCATGGAATTTTCTATGATTTCCTGCTACTATTAATTTTTTATAGTTTCCTAATTTCATTTGTGGTATTTAAATACTGAATAGATTCCAGGCTGCCACGCCTGGTGATTCCCATTGTGACATCTGGGGAAACCTCTGGATGTGGAGAGGGATGAGATCCTGGGACGTGACACGCACCAAGGGATCCAGGGAAAAAATGAAGTTGGAAATGTGTCACAGCTGATAGGAAGGAGTTTAATTCCTTGTGGATGGATGGTGATGGCAGTGTTTATTCCTGAAAAGCTCCTCAGGGTTTATTCCTGACACATCCCTCGGGGTTTATTCCTGACACATCCCTCAGGGTTTATTCCACGGCTGCCAGAGCTCCAGGAGTGTTTGGACACGCTCTCAGGGACAGGATGGGATTGTTGGGATATCCTGGCAGGGCCAGGGGTTGGATCAGTGATCCCTGTGAATCCCTTCCTGCTCAGAATTCCATGATTTTTTCCTGGATAATTGCCACTTTTTGTCCCCAATCGCGGCAAAGCTGTGGAATTTCCATCCTGGGAGAGCTGAGGGGCTGCACAAAAAATGTTCCTTGGATCACTGACTCCGCTTTCCTTCTGTCTTCCCTTCCCTCAGTATTTTGGGAAATGGGAGTATAGCTTTGAGGTAAGTCTGGTGCAATCCCTGTGCCAAATCCCAATCCCTGGAGTAGCTCCTGTAGCAGTGCCCTCACTCAGTGCTTCTCCATAGCTGCTGCTCCAACATTCCAGAGCTTCCTGCTCCCTGAGCCAGGCTGGGAGAGCTGGGAATGTTCCCCTGGAGAAGGGAAGGCTCCAGGCAGAGCTCAGAGCCCCTGGCAGGGCCTGAAGGGGCTCCAGGAGAGCTGCAGAGGGACTGGGGACAAGGATGGAGGGACAGGAGCCAGGGAATGGCTCCCACTGCCAGAGGGCAGGGATGGATGGGAGATTGGGAACTGGGAATTCCTGGCTGGGCTGGAATTCCCAGAGCAGCTGGGGCTGCCCTGGATCCCTGGAGTGTCCCAGGCCAGGCTGGACACTGGGGCTTGGAGCAGCCTGGGAGGTGTCCCTGCCATGGCAGGGGTGGATTGGATGGGGTTTAAGGTCTTTCCACCCCAAAGCATTCCATGAATCCGTGTACCAGGAAAAGCCTGCTCAGATTGCCACACTTGTGTTTGTCCCCATGCGAGGAATCCCCTACCTTTGGGTATTTCATATCCTGTGAACACCAGAGAGAGAATTCCAAGTCCTGTACTGGTGGAGCTCTGCTTTTCCTGGAAGGATTGATGGACAGGAGGGAACAGGGAGTGCTGATCCGGAGGGATCCAGCACTGCTGTCCCTGCCCGTGACTCCAAGTGACATTTTGGGGACACTTGGCTCTGGTATTTTTAGTGGCTCCTTTATCCTCACATCACTTTTTCCATTCCTAAGCCAAAAACATGGAAAAGGAGCAGGTGAGGGATGTGGGAAAAGCATTCCAGCTGCTCCAGAGTGATGGGGTGACAGTGGGAGGAATTTAGGGAAGTGGAAGCTCCCCTTCATCTCACCCCACCTGGAATTGGCACTGGAATGGAAAAGCTGGAATTGTGAAAAACAAAAAAACGAAACAAAACAAACAAAAAAAACCCCCAAAACAAACAAAACCCCTCATAGATGTTTAATGAATTCTGTTTTTAACTGGGTAATTCCCAAATGGGGTTCAGGGTGGTTTGTGCAGGAAAAACCCCAGCTGTGCCCAGACCTTTCCATGGGGAATCACAGCCATCCAAGGGCTTGGAGAGGCAGCATGGGGAGCCATGCCCATGATGGATCATGGGAATGGGCTCAAGAGCAGAGAGGAAATTTTGGGATATTTGTGCAGAACAAAACCCATTTCTGCCTGGATCTTCCCAATGGGGAATTGCAGCAATCCAAGGTGTTGGAGGAGCAGGACTGGGAGCCACAATCTGCACTGGATCATGGGAATGCCCTCAAGAGCAAGGGGGAAGTTTTGGGATATTTCTAGGAAAACCCCATCTCTGCTTGGATCTTCCCAGCAGGGAATTGCAGGAGAGCACAGGATTGGGACCCACAATCCACTCTGGATCATGGGAGTGCTCTCAAGAGCAAGGTGGAAGTTTTGGGATATTTCTAGGAAAACCCCATCTCTGCCTGGATCTTCCCAGGAGGGAATTGCAGGAGAGCACAGGATTGGGAGCCACAATCCACTCTGGATCATGGGAATGCTCTCAAGAGCAAGGCTTTTGGGATATTTCTAGGAAATATCTGTGGATCTTCCCAGCAGGGAATTGCAGCAATCCAAAGATAGGGAGAATGGGACTGGGAGCCACAGTCTGGATCATGGGAGTGTTCTCAAGAGCAAGGTGGAAGTTTTAGGATATTTCTAGGAAAACCCCATTTCTGGCTGGATCTTCCCAGCCGGGAATAGCAGTAATCCAAAGGTAGGGAGAACGAGCCACAATCCACTGTGGATCATGGGAGTGTTCTCAAGAGCAAGGTGGAAGTTTTAGGATATTTCTAGGAAAACCCCATTTCTGCCTGGATCTTCCTAGCAGGGAATAGCAGCAATCCAAGGGTAGGGAGAATGAGCCACAATCCACTGTGGATCATGGGAGTGTTCTCAAGAGCAAGGTGGAAATTTTGGGATATTTCTAGGAAAACCCCATTTCTGCCTGGATCTTCCCAGGAGGGAATAGCAGTAATCCAAAGGTAGGGAGAACGAGCCACAATCCACTGTGGATCATGGGAGTGTTCTCAAGAGCAAGGTGGCAGTTTTGGGATATTTCTAGGAAAACCCCATTTCTGCTTGGATCTTCCCAGCAAGGAATTGCAGCAATCCAAGGGCCGGGGGAACAGGATTGGGAGCCAGAGTCTGGATCATGGGAATGCCCTCAAGAGCAAGGTGGAAGTTTTGGGATTTTTCTAGGAAAACCCCATTTCTGCCTGAATCTTCCCAGCAGGGAATAGCAGTAATCCAAAGGTAGGGAGAACGAGCCACAATCCACTCTGGATCATGGGAGTGCTCTCAAGAGCAAGGTGGAAGTTTTGGGATATTTCTAGGAAAACCCCATCTCTGCCTGGATCTTCCCAGGAGGGAATTGCAGGAGAGCACAGGATTGGGAGCCACAATCCACTCTGGATCATGGGAATGCTCTCAAGAGCAGGGAGGAGATTTTGTGTGCCATTCAATCCCATCCCACGAATTCCCCTCCGGACCTCCCCGTTGATCCCCGGCTCATTCCCAGCCCGTTCTCCACGAGCAATTCCCGGTTCTCCCCGCTGTTCCCACTGAGCGTTCCCGCTTTTCCAGAGGCGCACGTTCCTGCACATCATCACGCAGTCGTGCCTGACGCTGGGCAGGGTGGAGGACGGCTCCCAGGGCCCCACGGTGGAGGCCTGTGACGGGAGCCCCCTGCAGAGCTGGATCCTCAGGAATTACTCCCGCCTGGAAGTCTTTAGGAAGGTTTACTCCAGCCCCACGGATTATTTCCTCTAGGGGCGTCGGGACTGGGAGGAAATCTAGGATGTGGTAAGGAATTGCCAGGAAATCTTCCTGCTGGAGGAGCTCAGTGGAGTTTCTGTCTTGTTTTAGTTTTGGGTGGAATTTTTGTGGTTTTGAAATGTTTTTTGGCGGTTTTGGAAATGTTCGTATTTCGTGGAGTTGGTAGATCTTCATGGAATACTTCAGGGAATTTTACAAGAATGTTTGAAACACTTTTTCACGCAGTTTTCATTGTTTCATGTCATTTTTCATACAATTTGCATAAAATTGTTCATAAAAATTCATAAATTTTTAACGAATTTTCATGGATCTTTTGTAGAGTTTTCAGAGAATTTTATTACAATTTTTCATATCATTTTCATACAATTATTGTATATAATATTTCCTGGAGTTTTCACAGAATGTTCACAGATTTTTTGGTAGCAGTGTAATAGGATTTTTATATATTTTTAATATATTTTTATAAAATTTAATATGATTTTTAATAGGATTTTCATATAATTTAATAGAACCTTTCATATCAATTTTTTTCTATAAAACAAGACAGAAGATTATTTTATAGCTGTAGGATAGAACAGATGTTTAATGTTAGTTCTTAGTTCTTAGTAATAGTTACTAGTAATTATTGGTGTTAATTATTGCTAGTTTTAATTAATTTTGGATGAATTAAACTCCCTTGATCTCTTGCTATCACCATGATTATTCCAAGCTGCAGGAGCTGAAGATTTGGTTCCTATTCCAAAAAAAATATTTTCTCAAAAAAGGTTCCGTTTTTCCTAGGATTTTCCTAGAATTTGATTTTTTAAACAGATTTTTTTCCTATCATTTCCACGGAATTTTTCCTATTCATTGGAGTAGCACAAGGAGATGGGTGGTAAGAAAACCAAATTCCTTGTTGGAATTTCCCACCAGTTTAGTTGGAACACCAGAAAAAAGTCTTTATTTATATACCTATATTTAAATATATATGTATATGTATATATATTTTATATTTTTTATTTCTATATAAAAATAAAATATATAGGAATATAATTGATATAAATTTACACTAATAAACACCTACGTGTTTATTAAGTAATACATAAACATACTGCTGTATTTTTCAGTAAATATAATATTACACAGAAATATTATAAATAATGAAGATAAATGGCGTTTCTGAGCCATGAGAGCATCAGCCTCTTGCAAAAATGATTTCTGATTTTCCTTCAGTTAAGGATATTATTATATTTTTTATTTTCATTTATATTTTATATTATTCTTTGCTATATGATTTTTTATTATTTTATACATAATATTTTATATTTTTCTAGATTATATTATTTAATCTATTTTTAGTCCCTTACATTTTGTATTCTATATTATTTTTTATATTTGTTTATATTGCACATATAGTAATCTATATTATATTACTTAATATATTAGTTTTATATTATCTATAATTTAATATTTTATTTTGATTTATATTAATTGGTTTGTATAATTTATTTATTTATTTGTTTATATATATCAATATTTATCCTCCTGGGTGAGCCCAAGACCTCAAGCAGCTCCCACCATTCCAGCCCCTCTATCCCTGAGGAAATCCCAAGGTTTGACATCAGCCTGGGCTGTTTGGGATGAATTTTGGGATTTGTTCCTCCTTTCTCCCCTCTCCTGAGGGCTCCAGGATTTTCCTGCCCATCCTGGTTTTCCCTGATTGTTCCCTTGCCATAAAATTGGGCTCTGCTCCAGTGGATGATCTGCAGACAGGATTTCCACCCTGAAATTCCCCATTCCCAGGGTTCTTGGGAGAGCTGGGAATGTTCCCCTGGAGAAGGGAAGGCTCCAGGCAGAGCTCAGAGCCCCTGGCAGGGCCTGAAGGGGCTCCAGGAGAGCTGGAGAGGGACTGGGGACAAGGATGGAGGGACAGGAGCGAGGGAATGGCTCCCACTGCCAGAGGGCAGGGATGGATGGGAGATTGGGAACTGGGAATTCCTGGCTGGCAGGGTGGGCAGGCCCTGGCACAATCCCAGGGAATGGTGGTGGGAATGCTCCTGGCTCAGCTGGGACTGAACCTCTCTGGTGTTGCTTAAGGACAGAATTTCCTGTTTAACTTCCTGGGATTTCTCTGGGAATTTGTTCTCCCCGTGGAACAGGTGGTGTTTTATTCCTTCCGATACGTTTCGTGTCCTCCTGATTCTCCCATCCCAAAGAAATGTGGTGGGATCAGAGGGGGTGTCCCAAGGAGAGATGCCCTGGGAACAAGAGCGTTTCCATGGAATACTGAGCAAATACATCCCCATCAGCATCAATTCCTGCTCTGGTCCCAAACTTTCCACGTGTCCATGGCCGTGGAGACCAAACTCCTCCATCCAACAGCTGTGCCTTGGAGATACAAGATTTCCTTGGAGTTATTTTCCCTTTGTTGGTTCGGCAGAGGGAGGAGCGGGCGGCTCCGGTGGGACGCGGTGGCGACGTCCCGGAGCTCCAGCAGCCTGCTCCACCAAACCAGGCCAGCAAATCGCATTCCCCGGTTGGAATTCCATTGGAATGCTGCGTTTCAGCAGGAATTCTCTGTCCCCCTCCCCTTGCAGAAGCTCACCCTGAGGCACCTGAACAGCAACCAGTGCCTGGCGGAGCCGTCGGAGGAGGACCGGCTGGTGCCCACCATGCGCGACTGCGGCGGCGGCCGCGCCCAGCAGTGGCTGCTGCGCAACATGACCCTGGGGGCCTGATTCCCGCCTCTCATCCCGCTTGTTCCCGCTTCTCCTGCTGCGCCCGGCGGTGCCCGGCCCTCTCCCGGGCCCAGCAGAGTCACCGGGGGGTTCCTGGTGCCGCGGTGCCCTTGGACTCCGAAGGTGGGATATGGAGGTGTCGCTGTCACACGTCCCCACAGAGAGGTGGCCCAGTCCAAAGGCCCTGTGGCACCAGCTGGCACTGGGAGCCATCCTGGGAGGTGTGGCCCGAGCTGATGGGATGTGCCGGGCTCTCCTGGAGGAGATCCTGGAGAATATCCTGGGGAATCTTGGGGTGGTCTCCCGTGCCCAGTGGGATTTGACAGCACCAAAGCTTCCTGGGCTGTGCTGGGAAAAAACAGGATCCAGTGTTGGGGAAACCAGGCCAGGACTGCACTTCAGCAGGAATTCCAACAGATGAGGCCACAGGAGACACGGGAATGCCGAGGGGAAGGAGTGACACTCATGGGACCTCGGAGGAAGCTGTCCTCTCCTTCCATGGGAATGGGGCTGGGGCCGGACCTGGAACAACCAAAACTGAGACCTCTGGAGCTTGGAGGGTCTCCATCCCTCCATCCCAACACATCCATGAATCCCTGCATCCCAGCTCTGTCCCTGGATCCACTCCCAGCTCTGCCTGGGAATCCCAGAGGTTCCTTTCTGGTTTCAGGAATTCGGAGGCTCGATCCTTTTGTGGGTCTGGCTGTTCCCAAAGTGCTGCTGGCACTCGGGAGCTGCTCCCCCTGGGATGTGGGGACGGGGACATTCCCAGAACGTGCTGGGGACATTCCTTTGGGAGCCACCCCAAATGCAGCTGTGGCCCTCTGGGCTGGGATTTTGGGAATTCTCACTGCCCAGAGGGTTCAGGAGACTGAAATCCCAGGGCAGCGGGATCCCAGCACGGGTAAGTGGGGAAATATTTCTCAGGATTTCCCTCACAATTCCCAGAAATCTCTGTAAAATGCACTGGGTCATTAAAAATGCTGGTATTTTCTGTATCTGCTCTGGTGGTTCTGGATTCATCCCGGGGTTTATGGGTGTGTAAATGTCAGAGGATATCTGCTGGATCCAGAGCATTACATGGGAAGCAGGAGGGAGTTCAGCTGGGAAGGGGATTGCTGGGCCTGCATGGAGCTGGAATATCCTGGATTAACTCGGATTGGGGCTCATCTCCAGCCTCCTGCCCAAATATTCCTGCTCCTCATCCTCCAGTCACTCTAAAAATACAAAATGTGGTTTAAAAGATCCCTCAGAAAAGGGAGAGGTTTTGTTCTGCTTTGTAAAAAGAGCAGGAAAACATCAGGATGAAATTTAAACAGGCATTTCCATGCAGGAAAAGAGGAATCAGTTATTTATTTCATCTCCTTCCCGAGGGTTTTGTTCACACCACAGCCCTGGGTGGGTCCGGGAATTGGGGTTGGGTTGGGAAGGAGGAGGTGGGGAATGTCCTGGGGACAGTGGGAGAGGGCGGTGTCACCTCCCTGTGGAGCACCCCTGGCTCCAAAGGGGGACAGCTCCACATTCCCAACGCTGCCCTGTCCCATCCCAAGGTTCCTTGACATCAGAGCCGGAGCTATTTACAAAATTAGGATTTTATAAATAGAATTTCTATATTAATATATAATTCTGTAACTCGTCCTACACTGCTGCAGTGCCCTTCAATCAATCAAGTCACGAAAGGACTAATTATTAACTCGTTTAATGAGATGCCCCACATCCAGAGTTGCTCCCTTGTCCGAAAAACCCCAACTAAAATCCCTCTTCTCAGTAATTCCCTGTTCCAGGTTGTCCCTGCAGGTGTGGGGAGCTGGAGCTGCAGGTGACACCAAACCCTGGTGAGGCCCAGCCTCCCCTGCTGGTAATTAAAGCCTTCAGAGGTAATTAAGTGCTCCTGTTAATGATGGGCTGCGGAGCCTGGGAATGAATCACCCAATAATCCCTTGGGAGGGATGAATGCAGGCACGGAGGTATTTCCCCTTTTTTTTTGGAATTTCTCAGAAATGTTAATAATTAGGATTGACTGAAAAATTGCACTGAGGGAACCAACCTCCATCGCATTTCCCTGGAAATTTGATTTATCCCTTTTTTTTGGATTTATTTAAGGGATTTAGGGATTCGTCCAGAGGGGATGAATCTTAGGATATTTTTGAGGCCAGGAATATCCTGATACTGGTGCCATGACTGCCTGCTCCAACTCCCATTTCAAACTGGAAATGATTTTTCCAAGAGAAAAGAGCAGGATCTGCCCTCAAATCCATATCCAGGCAGTGGGATTGGAAGAGACAGGTTTGGGAATGTCTCTGTTAATTCAGGGAATACATAATTAATTTCATCATTTCATTTGTCATGGTCCCCACATCAGCTAAAGCCTGGGAAAGCCTTCAGGTGCCGAAATCAGGGAATTGCAGGGAAAGGAGCTCCAGGGGGAGCCCCTGCCCAGGTGAGTTTAGATGGATCTAAACACAAACCTCGGACCTGGGATGGGAAACCTCACCTGGAATGTTCGGCCGGGATGGCAGCAGGGGAAGGTGGGTTTGTGGGATGATCAGCACAGGAGGATGTGGAGCTGCTGGAGAACCCAGAGGAGCCATGGAGCCAGGCTGGGAATGTTCCCCTGGAGAAGGGAAGGCTCCAGGCAGAGCTCAGAGCCCCTATGGAGCCAGGCTGGGAATGTTCCCCTGGAGAAGGGAAGGCTCCAGGCAGAGCTCAGAGCCCCTGGCAGGGCCTGGAGGGGCTCCAGGAGAGCTGGAGAGGGACTGGGGACAAGGATGGAGGGACAGGACCCAGGGAATGGCTCCCACTGCCAGAGGGCAGGGATGGGTGGGAGATTGGGAATTCCTGGCTGGGCTGGAATTCCCAGAGCAGCTGGGGCTGCCCTGGATCCCTGACAGTGCCCAAGGCCAGGCTGGACCTCCCTGGGACAGTGGGATTTGTCCCTGCACAGCAGGATCAGCTGGGAATTCCATCATTCCGTGGGAAGAGCTCTGCCAGGGCTTCCTGGAGCAGCTTCCTGTCACCAGGGCCCTTTGGGTGACATTGTTCCATGCTCACCATTCCTTTCCCACTCCCACTATTCCCTCATCCCACCCCAGCTGGCAGAACATGCTGGGAATCTGCTCATCCCCCTAAAAGCAATGGTGACTTTAATTGCAGTAATTACAGGGAATGGCTCCCCTTGGATTGTCACTGTCACATTGGGATGGATCACAGGGAATCTTTGCCCAATTCCAGCCCAAGGAGAGGCCTCTGGGAAAACAGGAGGGATGGAGGAAGGAGAAACAGGAGAGGGGAAGCTGGCAAGGCTGCTGGATCTGTGAGCCAGGAGGGTTCTGGCAGCATGGCCAGAGTTAGCCAGAGTTTGGGATGAATTCCATACAAAATTTCCTTTAATTGGGTGGGAAAATTAACAGGCATTGTGTCAATTGCAGGGAAAAAGGGGGGTAACAGAGAGATTGGGAATAGGAAACAGAAAAGTGAGAAACTAAATTAATTTTCTGGCAGAAAAAAAAAAAAAAAGGTAGAATAGAAATACAGTGGCGAGAAAAATCCTTGGGAATCAGTTCTGAGGAAGGTGATGGTTAAAAAATGAGGTGTGGCTGGGCTTTATCCCATGGTTAAAGCTGCCAATCCAAGTTTTTCCTGGAGCTGATGGCAGCAGTCCTGGAACAGCAGGAGTGGGCGAGGAGGACCCGTGGATACAACCTGGCCCTTGGGAGCATCACCAGCCCCTTCCCACCCCAACTGCTCCATGATTCCCTGGGGATTTATCGACATTTTGGGGCTGGTTTCCTGCTTCCCGCCAGCTCTGGATCAGGGCTGAGCTTTGTGGCTTCTCTTAGGGAATTTCTTCCCGGGTGGAAGGGGCTGTGTCCCCTCTGTGTCCTGGCAGTGCTGCTTGGCTGCTGTGGGGATCTCAACGACTTAAAAACTTCAAATAGAATGCAATGAAGGTAAAAACGGGATAAAAGGAAAGGGAATGGAAATAAATAGAATAGAAATGAATAGAATAGAAATAGAATAGAATAAAATAGAAATGGAATAGAATAGAAATAAATAGAATAGGAATAGAATATAATAGAAATAAATAGAATAAGAATAGAATATAATATAAATAAATAGAATAGAAATAGAATAGAGAAATAAATAGAATAGAATAGAATAGAATAGAATAGAAAAGTGGGGGTACCCGATCTCCCCTCCTGGCTGGTTTTGTTGGGAGCTGGAGCCCCTCCGAGGGAGGAGGGATGGAGCCCCGGGGGAGGATGCTGGGGAGAAGAAGATGAGGAGGAGGAGGATGAGCGAAAGAAGGATGCTGGGGGGAGGATGAAGGGGAGGATGAAGATGCGGAGCGCACCGAGGATGCGGAGGGCGGGCTGTGCGCGGGGTCGCTACGCGCAGAGACGCGCAGGGTCAGAGGGGGCGATGGCGGGTGCGGGTCCAGGGGCGGGACAGGGGCGGTGCGGGAGGAGTGTCGCTGCGCGGGGCGTTGCGCGGGGCGGTGCTGCCCTGCCCGGGGCCGCTGCCGGCGGCTCCGCGTGGGAGGCGGCGGCGCCGGGCGGAGGCTCCGCGGCCGCGGCGCGGCGGGGCCGGGCGGGCTGTGCGGGGGATGCTGAGCTGAGCGGGGCTGTGCGGGGTGTTGGGGGCTGCGCGGATTTTGCGGGCTGAGCGGGGTATCGGTGGCTGCGCGGATTTTGCGGGCTGTCTGTGGCTCCGCGGATTTTGCGGGGTATCTGTGGCTGCGCGGATTTTGCCGGCTGAGCGGGTTGTCGGTGCCTCCACGGGTTTTGCGGGTTGCGCGGGCTGTCGGTGGCTCCGCGGGTTTTGCGGGCTGTGGGTGGCCGCGCGGATTTTGCGGGGTATCGGTGGCTCCGCGGATTTTGCGGGGTATCGCTGGCCGCGCGGATTTTGCGGGCTGCCGGTGGCTCCGCGGATTTAGCGGGGTATTGCTGGCCGCGCAGGTTTTGCGGGCTGTCAGTGGCCGCGCGGATTTAGCGGGGTATCGCTGGCCGCGCGGGTTTTGCGGGCTGTGGGTGGCTGCGCGGACCGCGCGGGCTGCGCGGGGCTGCGCGGAGCATGTCGGCGCTGCGGCGCAAGCTGGGCGATGAGTACCAGGTGGTGAGCACCTCGGCCAGCGGCGGAGGCCTCCCGCCCCCGCGCAGCGCCCCGCGCGGGAAGCGCCAGCGCTTCGTGGACAAGAACGGGCGCTGCAACGTGCAGCACGGCAACCTGGGCGGCGAGACCAGCCGCTACCTGTCCGACCTCTTCACCACGCTGGTGGACCTCAAGTGGCGCTGGAACCTGTTCATCTTCATCCTCACCTACACCGTGGCCTGGCTCTTCATGGCCTCCATGTGGTGGGTGATCGCCTACATGCGCGGGGACCTCAACAAGGCGCACGACGACAGCTACACGCCGTGCGTGGCCAACGTCTACAACTTCCCCTCCGCCTTCCTCTTCTTCATCGAGACCGAGGCCACCATCGGCTACGGCTACCGCTACATCACCGACAAGTGCCCCGAGGGCATCATCCTCTTCCTCTTCCAGTCCATCCTGGGCTCCATCGTGGACGCCTTCCTGATCGGCTGCATGTTCATCAAGATGTCGCAGCCCAAGAAGAGGGCCGAGACGCTGATGTTCAGCGAGCACGCCGCCATCTCCATGCGCGACGGCAAGCTCACGCTCATGTTCCGCGTGGGCAACCTCCGCAACAGCCACATGGTGTCCGCCCAGATCCGCTGCAAGCTGCTCAAGGTGGGTGCTCCGCGGGGGATCGCGGGGAAGTTCCTTCTTGGAAAGCCGCCCAGGGCAGTGGTGGAGTCCCCATCCCGCGTGGAGGTGGCGCCTGGGGACGTGGGGGTCTCGGCAGTGCTGGGCATGGTTGGGATGGTTGGACTTGATGGCCTTGGAGGGATTTTCCAACCTCAGTGATTCCATGGGAGCCATTGCAGTGCCGGGAATGGTTGGATTCCGTGGTCCTGGGTGGCTTTTCCAACCTCAGTGATTCCATGGGGGCCTCGGCAGTGCTGGGAATGGTTGGATTCCATGGTCCTGGGTGGCTTTTCCAACCTCAGTGATTCCATGGGGGCCATTGCAGTGCTGGGAATGGTTGGATTCCATGGTCCTGGGTGGCTTTTCCAACCTCAGTAATTCTGTGAGAGTCTTGGCAGTGCTGGGGTGGCTGGGATGGTTGGATTTCGTGCTCTTGGGGGGCTTTTCCAGCCTAAACAATTCCATGGTTCTGTGACAGAGCCGTGGCCCCACTGCTGTTCCCCTAGGGACATCCCACCCGCCTCTCCGTGTCCCTTGGACATCCCTCTCTCCTGCCCATGGCTGTCCCCACGTCCCTGGGGCTTGGAGCAGCCCAGGGGCCGGACTGGATGATCCCAGATCGTGTTTTGGGTCCTGCTGCTGTCCCAGCATCCCTGTCCTGTTTTCCTGGCGCAGGGAACATCTCCGGGAGCCTCGGGCTGCGGGCTCAGCCATCAGCATTCCCAGCCTCCTTGGAGATAATTCCTACATTCAGCGCAGGATTGGGATGGATATTTATAGATTCCTATAAAATGCTCCATTTCCCTGACAAGGAAATCCTTTGTGGCTCCGAGCCTTCCGCGAGCCGGGAAGGAGAAAGCTCCGGGCATAATCCAGAGCTTTTTGGGCAGCCCTGAGCCCAGCCAGGCTGAACTTTATTGACGTGAGCTCCAAGGAAAGCAGAGTGCCAGGCTTAGACCTGGAGCATCCCTGCCCTGGAGGGCTGGGAAAGCCGGCGCTGCTCTGAGGCTCGGCCGGGGCCGCGGATCCCGAGGGGAGAGGGAATCGGGAATGGGGATGGGGATGGGGATGGAGCGGGTGGGAGGAAGGAGCCGGCTCGGGGGGCGTTTGCTGCGTGTGGAGCATCCCGCAGGGACCCCCGGGAATCGGGATAGGGGGGTGCTGGGCAGGGAATGGGGTGTCCTGTCCTTGGGGGGAGTATCCTGCAGGGCATGGGGTGTCCTGTCCTTGGGGGGAGTGTCCTGCAGGGAATGGGGTGTCCTGTCCTTGGGGGGACTGTCCTGCAGGGAATGGGGTGTCCTGTCCTTGGAATGGGTGTCCTGCAGGTAATGGGGTGTCCTGTCCTTGGGGGGGGAGTGTCCTGCAGGAAATGGGGTGTCCTGTCCTTGGGGGGGGACTGTCCTGCAGGGAATGGGGTGTCCTGTCCTTGGGATTGCAGTGCCCTTGGGATGGGTGTCCTGTCCTTGGGGTGGGGTGGCTGCCAGGGAATGTGGGTGCTGATTCCATTGGAAGGGTGTCCTGCAGGGATTGGGGGTGTCCTGGTAGGATTGGGGGTGTCCTGCAGGGATTTGGGATATCCTGGTAGGATTGGGGGTGTCCTGCAGGGATTTGGGATATCCTGCAGGGATTGGGGGTGTCCTGCAGGGGTTTGGGATATCCTGCATGCCCTTCCCTCGGGGTGTGGGTGCTGTGCAGAGCGGGGCAGGGTCCCCATTCCCAGGACAATCCCCTTGGGAATCTCCCCGGTTTTCCTCCCCTCCCTGCAGCCCCAGGGACGGAGCTCAGCCCATGGGAGGCTCCTGAGCCTGTCCTGTTCTCCCAAATCCGTTTCCCTGGCATTGCAGGATCAGGACTGGCCCAAACCCCTAAACCTTGGGGGGTCCCCTAAACCTTGAGGGAGTCTGTGCCTAAAAGAGGGAAAGAATTCCTAAAAATCTCCCAAAATAACCCTTGAATAGCTTTAAAATGATGGAATATAATTTATAAATATTATAGCTATTATTTATAAGGATAAATATATGAAATAGCATTACAGAATAATACCATAGATTTATGTAATATGCAATCATAAATATTTATATTTAACAATATATAATTTATACAGTTTGTTTTAAAATATTTAATAATGTGTAAATATATAGTTCCACACTATATAAATATATTTAAATAATTTATTTCAAGCTATAAACAATCAAAAATTAGTAATTTCCAGTCCAGCATTTGAAAATTGCTTTTTTTTTTTTCTTTTTTGGCTCTGGAAGTGCCAGAGGGGGAATTTTAAAAGTTGGAGCTTCAAACTCAGTGTGGCTCCAAAATAATTCCCTGGATTTGAATTATGGGAAAAGAAAGGTTTGTGCTTGGAAGAAAAGCAGTGCCAGGTCGGGCCTTCTGGGGGAAAAAAAGGGAAGGGGAAAAAAAGTGGAAAAAATGATAATTAGAAGGAAAAAAGGAGAAAAAAAAAAAGGAAAAATGGGGAAGAGGAAAATAAAAGGGAAAATAAAAGTGAAAAATAAAACGAAAAAAGCAGGGGAAAGGAAAATGGAAGGGAAAATAAGAAGAAAAATAAAATTAAAAAGGGGAAAAGGAAAATAAAAGGAAAAATTAAAGAAAAAAGAAAAATAAAAGGAAAGAGGAAATGGAAGAGGAAAAGGGTAAAAAAGAAAAAAAAAAGAATAAAAGAAAAAGGGATGAAGAGGAGAAAAGGAAAATGAAAGAAGGAAAAAAGATAAAAGGAAGGAGGGAAAATAAAAGGGACCCACAGCAGGGAGAATAAGAGAAAACTAAAAGAAAATGAGAAAAAGGGAAAATAAAAGGAAGAAATACCAAGGGAATAAAAGGAAAAAAATAAGAGAAAAGGAAAAGAAAAAAGAGGGGGAAGGGGGAAGAAGAAAAAAGGGGGAGAAGGGAACCAATAAATGGGAAAATAAGAGGAACAAGGAGGAAGCAGGAGAGCTGTGCCTGTTCCCAGGCCCGGCTGGGGTGGCCAGCCTGGGGGACACAGGGATGTGGAGCAGGAACTGGGAATTCCTCCCCAGAGTCCTGTGCCAGGGGAGCTGCAGCCCAGAGGGCTCAGATTTCCTTGGGAAGGGTTTTTGTTACGGAAAAGGTTCTTTTCCTGCAGAGCTGCGTGGAGCTGGGAATCCCAATCCTTTATTTTTCCTGCCAGGAGCAAAACCAACCACAAAGCCTTAAAGTGGGAAATCTGCACAAAGCCTCTTTTGCTGTAATGGGAATTTTGGGATGGATTTTTGGGTTTGGGAGGAGCTTGGGTGTCACTCAGAATTCCTGAGTTTTCCTCCCCCATCACTTGGAGCAAAGGAGTCACTCAGGGTTCATTCCTTAGCAAAATGTTCCCTCTGGAATTGCCTGGGGCTGGATTCTTCCCGGGACTCGGGGAGGTGTAAAATTAAATTTGCTTTCTCTGGATTTGAGCTCTGGAATTCCATCTGAAGTCCCAGGGAGCAGCTGGGAGTGTGTGACATCCCAGCTGGATCCGGGAACACCTGGACCTGTCCCACAGCAGGGCTGGGAGGGATGTGCTGGATCCCCAGGGAATTCCAGGGATCCAGGGGGAGAGGGCAGTGATGGCGCTGTCAGAATTTAACCTGGAGCTAGATTGGACATTAGGAAAGATTTTTCCATGGGAAGGGAAAGGGAGGTCAGGCACTGGCACAGCTGCCCAGGCAGGGCTGGAGCCACATTCCTGGAGGGATTGCAAAGCCATGGATGTGGCACTTGGGGACCTGGGGCAGTGCTGGGAGTGGTTGGGAATCAATCCTGGAGGGCTTTTCCAACCCAAACTTCCTGGGATTCCACGATTTCCTTCCCCCCGTTTCCCTGGGCTGGCCAGCGCTGCGTTGTCCTTAACTCCCGGTTCCACCTGGTGAAATCCCAGAATCCTGGAATGTTCGGGCGGGAAGGGCTGTCAATCCCATCCCACAGGCAGGGATTCTGCTGTCCCAGGTCGCTCCAAGCCCTGTCCAAGCTCTCCCTGGGCACTCCCAGGGATGAGGAGCTCCAACGTCCCTTCCCCTCCTTGTCCCTCGCAGTCCCGCCAGACTCCGGAGGGAGAATTCCTGCCCCTGGATCAGCTGGAGCTGGACGTGGGCTTCAGCACGGGAGCTGACCAGCTCTTCCTGGTGTCCCCCCTGACCATCTGCCACGTCATCGACTCCAAGAGCCCCTTCTACGACCTGTCCCAGCGCAGCATGCACACCGAGCAGTTCGAGATCGTCGTCATCCTCGAGGGCATCGTCGAGACCACGGGTGAGTGGCACTGGCCTGGCTGCAATTCCTGCTGGCCTGGAGAGCCTGGAGCTCCCTGGAGAGCCTGGAGCTCCCTGGTGGCCTGGAGAGCCTGGAGCTCCCTGGAGAGCCTGGAGCTCCCTGGAGCTCCCTGCAGAGCCTGGAGCTCCCTGGAGCTCCCTGCAGAGCCTGGAGCTCCCTGGAGCTCCCTGCAGAGCCTGGAGCTCCCTGCTGGCCTGGAGAGCCTGGAGCTCCCTGGTGGCCTGGAGAGCCTGGAGCTCCCTGCAGAGCCTGGAGCTCCCTGGAGCTCCCTGGAGAGCCTGGAGCTCCCTGGAGCTCCCTGGAGCTCCCTGGAGAGCCTGGAGCTCCCTGCAGAGCCTGGAGCTCCCTGGTGGCCTGGAGAGCCTGGAGCTCCCTGGAGAGCCTGGAGCTCCCTGCTGGTCTGGAGAGCCTGGAGCTCCCTGCTGGTCTGGAGAGCCTGGAGCTCCCTGGAGAGCCTGGAGCTCCCTGGAGAGCCTGGAGCTCCCTGGGGCTCTTGGCATGTTTGGAGTGCTTGGAGGCAGCCGGAGTTGGGGTTTTCTGCAGAGGGGTTTTGGCACTGGGGCTCTCTCCAGGGGATGGATTTTGGTGTTTCTGCTCTCTCCAAGGGAATGGATTTTGGTGTTGGTGCTCTCTCCAGGGGATCGGATTTTGGTATTGGTGCTCTCTCGAGGGGGATGGATTTTGGCACTGGGGCTCTCTGCAAAGGGATGGATTTTGGTGCTCCAATGGGATGGATTTTGGTGTTGGTGCTCTCTCCAGGAGGATGGATTTTGATGCTGGGGTCTCTCCAAGGGGATGGATTTTGGTGTTGGTGCTCTCTCCAGGAGGATGGATTTTGGTGCTCTCTCCAGAGGGATGGATTTTGATGCTGGGGTCTCTCCAAGGGGATGGATTTTGGTGTTGGTGCTCTCTCCAGGGGATGGATTTTGGGGCTCTCTCCAGGGGGGTGGATTTCGGCACTCCCAGGATGTGGGTTTGGAATGTGGAGCTCCCAGCTGGGATGTGGTGCTCCTGCATTTCCCAGCTGCTGCTGGGCACAGGGAATGTTCAGGGTACCCCTGATCTGTTTTGGGGCCGTGTTCTGGAGTCCCAGTGTTCCCACCCTGCCTCCCCAGGGCAGGAGAGCACAGCCCAGAGGGAGGAAGGTGAACCCTCTGAGTGCTTCCCTAAAAACTCCCTGATGTTTCCCCAAAATCCCTCTGATAATTTCCTGAAAAATCCTTGATATTCCTCAAAAAAATCCTTGATATTCCTCTAAAAAATTCTTGATATTCCTCAAAAAAATCCTTGATATTCCTCTAAAAATTCCCTGATATTTCCATAAAACCTCCCAGATACTTCCCTAAAAACCCCTGATCTTTGCTTACCAACCCCCTAATAGTTCCCTAAAATTTCCTTGATGTTCCTCTAAAAACTCTTTGGTATTGTCATAAAGACTCCCTGATGTCCCCATAAAAACTCCCTGATATTTCCCTTAAAAATTCCTGATACTTCCCTAAAAACTCCCTGATATTTCCCCTGAAATGAAATTCTGAACCTCCATGATATTTCCCTAAAAATTTCCTGATACTTCATTAAAAACCTCCTGGTGTTTCCCTAAAAACTCCTTGATACTTCCCTTAAAAATCCCTAATATTTTCATAAAGACTTCCTGATATTTCCTCCAAATTCCTGGATTCTTCCCTAAAAGCTCCCTGACATTTCCCTATAAACTCTCTGACATTTCCCTAAATCCCCCTGGCACTTCCCTAAAATCTCCTTGATATTTCCCTATGAACTCCCTGATATTTCCCTAAAAAATTTGTGATATTGCCAAAAAAATTCCCTGGAAAAGCTCATGGGAAACTTCCAGTCCTGACCTGCAGACCAGGCCTTGCAGATTTCTTGTTTTTATTCCTCAGAAAAATTAATTCCAAACAAAATGAGGGAAGAAAAGCTCTTTTGTAAGTAACTCTTGGAATTTTAAACCCTGGCTTTGTTTTGGGAAATATTATTAACCTGGAAATTATACGGGGAATGGGGGAAAAAAAAAAAAAAAAAAAAAAAAAAAAGGAATTTCTGGTTCTTTAAAGCCTAACTGGGATAAGGTTCCAAATGTTGTGACCTATTTTTGGGAGCTGAGCTGAAAATTGGACAAAAAATAGAGCAAAATGTGCTGGATGTGGATGACACAGGAGGGAATGAAAGGGTTGGGAAAATCTTCCAGTGGGAGCGAAGGGAGGAGGAGGAGGAGGAGAGGGCAGGGCCGGGTTTGAGGGATGGGAGAGCTCATCCAGGGTGCTGTGGTTTTTAGGGAAGGGGGGCCACCTCCGTGGGTTTAAATCCTGCAGAAATCCCAGGTTCTCCTCTCAGTTCCAGGCTTTTCCCAGCAAATGCTGCATTTCCCCTCCCATCCCTCACCTGGAAGGCCAAAGCTCTGGAAAAGCAGAGGTTTTCCTGTGGGAAGGTGCATGAGCAAAGCCTGGCATCCCTGGATATAAATGGGCATTAAATACTGGGAATAATGGGATGCATTTCCTATGGGTCACATCCCTGGGTGCTTCTGGGAAGGGAAAATGGGATTCATTCAGTAGTTTTGGAGAGGTTGAGTGGGGTACTGGGAATGTGACCTTGGAATTGGGATGAAGGCCTGGAAGGATCAGCCTCAGCTTTGACAGAACCTGTAAAAAGTCCCATCCCTCACCTGGAAGGCCAAAGCTCTGGAAAAGCAGAGGTTTTCCTGTGGGAAGGTGCATGAGCAAAGCCTGGCATCCCTGGATATAAATGGGCATTAAATACTGGGAATAATGGGATGCATTTCCTATGGGTCACATCCCTGGGTGCTTCTAGGAAGGGAAAATGGGATTCATTCAGGGGTTTTGGACAGGTTGAGTGGGGTACTGGGAATGTGACCTTGGAATTGGGATGAAGGCCTGGAAGGATCAGCCTCAGCTTTGACAGGACCTGTAAAAAGTTTAACAATTTACAAATCCCAGGGGTTTTTTTCCTCTTTGTGGAATAATTTGGAGGGAATTCAGCTGGACCACCTCGTCCAGACCCTGCTGTGGCCAGGAGAGGTTGGAGCAGATGATCCATGAGGCCAGCCTGGCCTTGGTCACTTGCAGGGATGGGGTAAGAGATGAGAGGGAACTGGAGGCACTGACGGGATCAGGATTCAGGGAAGTGTTTCTCCCTCTCTATTTTACATTATTTATAGTAACCAAGGGTTTAGGAATCCAAATATCCATGGTTTGCGTTGGCTTTGCTGTGGATTTGGAGCCTCCAGGTTGGCTCCAGCAACTCTCTTTCCTTTAATCATTGAAGGATCCAGTTTCCTTCCCATTTCCCAGGTTATTCCCATTCCATTCCTCCCCCATCTCCCTGTGCTGCAAATCCCTCCCAGATTACAATGAGGATCACAAGTGTTGGGTGTTTCTCCCTCTAATATTATAATAAGCAGGGATTTAGGAATGTGAATATCCGTGGTTTGAGGCACCTCTCTCTTTTCCTGTGGATTTGCAGCCTCCTGGTTGGGAGGAATTTTTCCCTTGAACTTCCTTCCCTGCTTTAATCCTTGCCTTTGATCAGCTGCAGCACTGGGGGGTTTGGCTAAGGAGGGAATATTCCCAGTAAATCTGGCTGTGCCTGGCTGCAGAGGCACTGGAGGGGTTTTGGGAGATGCCTGCTGAGGGAAGTGGGATCTTCCTGCTGCTCTGTCCCACCTGGCTGATGGAAATCCCCCTTTCCAACGCCTTCCCTCCTGGAACAGCATCCAGACGGTTTCATCCTGCCTGGATGGAGCTCACGTGCTGTTCCTCAGTGCAGCTGGAATTCTGGGAAACATCCACATCCCTTCCTGCTGTCCTCACCCTCCCTAGTCCCAGGCTTTGGGCTCTGTGGGAGAAAAGGCGTGGGAAGTGGATCCAGCCAATTCCTGCAGGGAGGAGGGAAGCTGGGAGCTCCTCATCCTTGATGGAATTCCCTGAGAGTTCCTGATCCTTGCTGGAATTCCTTGAGTGTTCCTGATCCTTGCTGGAATTCCTTGAGTGTTCCTGATCCTTGCTGGAATTCCTTGAGTGTTCCTGATCCTTGCTGGAATTCCTTGAGTGTTCCTGATCCTTGCTGGAATTCCTTGAGTGTTCCTGATCCTTGCTGGAATTCCTTGAGTGTTCCTGATCCTTGCTGGAATTCCTTGAGTGTTCCTGATCCTTGCTGGAATTCCTTGAGTGTTCCTGATCCTTGCTGGAATTCCTTGAGTGTTCCTGATCCTTGCTGGAATTCCTTGAGTGTTCCTGATCCTTGCTGGAATTCCTTGAGTGTTCCTGATCCTTGCTGGAATTCCTTGAGTGTTCCTGATCCTTGCTGGAATTCCTTGAGTGTTCCTGATCCTTGCTGGAATTCCTTGAGTGTTCCTGATCCTTGCTGGAATTCCTTGAGTGTTCCTGATCCTTGCTGGAATTCCTTGAGTGTTCCTGATCCTTGCTGGAATTCCTTGAGTGTTCCTGATCCTTGCTGGAATTCCTTGAGTGTTCCTGATCCTTGCTGGAATTCCTTGAGTGTTCCTGATCCTTGCTGGAATTCCTTGAGTGTTCCTGATCCTTGCTGGAATTCCTTGAGTGTTCCTGATCCTTGCTGGAATTCCTTGAGTGTTCCTGATCCTTGCTGGAATTCCTTGAGTGTTCCTGATCCTTGCTGGAATTCCTTGAGTGTTCCTGATCCTTGCTGGAATTCCTTGAGTGTTCCTGATCCTTGCTGGAATTCCTTGAGTGTTCCTGATCCTTGCTGGAATTCCTTGAGTGTTCCTGATCCTTGCTGGAATTCCTTGAGTGTTCCTGATCCTTGCTGGAATTCCTTGAGTGTTCCTGATCCTTGCTGGAATTCCTTGAGTGTTCCTGATCCTTGCTGGAATTCCTTGAGTGTTCCTGATCCTTGCTGGAATTCCTTGAGTGTTCCTGATCCTTGCTGGAATTCCTTGAGTGTTCCTGATCCTTGCTGGAATTCCTTGAGTGTTCCTGATCCTTGCTGGAATTCCTTGAGTGTTCCTGATCCTTGCTGGAATTCCTTGAGTGTTCCTGATCCTTGCTGGAATTCCTTGAGTGTTCCTGATCCTTGCTGGAATTCCTTGAGTGTTCCTGATCCTTGCTGGAATTCCTTGAGTGTTCCTGATCCTTGCTGGAATTCCTTGAGTGTTCCTGATCCTTGCTGGAATTCCTTGAGTGTTCCTGATCCTTGCTGGAATTCCTTGAGTGTTCCTGATCCTTGCTGGAATTCCCTGAGAGCTCCTGATCCTTGCTGGAATTCTGTGGGGAGAGCAGCAGTGCTGAGCTGAGCTCTCCTTCCCTCCCCAGATTCCAGCCAGGAATGTGTTTAGGGATGCGTCTCCTCTGAGGGATTTTTTAGGAGTCACAGGAGGGGTCCCGGCCCAGGATGGTGGAGGTGATTCCTTGGGATGGTTTTAACTAAAAAACAAAATATTTGGATGGATATTGGGAAGGAATTCCTGGCTGGGAGTGCGGGGAGGGCTGGGCTGGAATTCCCAGAGCAGCTGGGGCTGTCCTGGATCCCTGGCAGTGCCCGAGGCCAGGCTGGGCACTGGGATGGTGGGAAGTGTCAGGGGTGGGATGGGATTTAAGGCCCCTTCAACCCAAACCATTCCATGATTCCATGACCTGAAATTCCTGCGTGGGGAGTGCTCAGAGTTCCTCCCTGTCCCAGCCCCCGGGAGCTGGAGGAGCCCCACTCTGGCACTGGGATTGTTCCCATTTTCTGCGGCAGAGACCCTGAATTTTTTGCTCCCGTTTTTTTGCAGGAAAAGGGGATTTTTAAAGCTGAGGAAAAGGTGGAATGTGCTGGGAAAATGCGGGGAAGTGTCTGGTGGGAGAGGAGAGTTTGGGAACAACAAGTGCCTGGCGGTGTCCCAGGCTGTCCCATTTTGGAGCCTTTCCCAGTGGAGATGCTCCCATGGACACGGGGCTGGTGACGACTCCTGAGGGTCAGTGCTGATCATTCCGGGTTATTTTGGATATCTCTCCCACCCCCCGTTATCAGGATAATCTGGAATTGGGAAGAACATTCCAAGGGTTTATTTTCCAAACCTTTTGTCCTCGTTTCCCATTGTTGGGATGCAGAACTGGAAGCTCTGTTGTCAGCAGAGCTTCCTGGTTCCGTTCCTGTGGAGAATTTGACTTTCATCCTGGATTTTCCTGCTGGAATTTGCCTCTGGATGTCTTTGGGATTATGAAACCCTTTATAATGGTGTGTTATCCTGCAATTTATTGATAAGCTGCTAAAATTCCTGAAAAAATGAGCCATTAATAGGAATCTGAAGCAGACAAAACCCTGCAGGAATGGTTTGTGCATTCGTATTCCAAACTCATTAAATTTATTTTGGAAACCTCTTCCCGTGATTTGCGGATTGAAGAACTCCAGAGCCTGCCAGGCTTTTTAATTAAAGAAACAGGGATGGCATCAAAGGCCTTTTCCTCTGGTTTTGCTTTTAAAAACATGAAAAAACTGGAATTCTGGAACCACAGGAAGGGTTCTCCGAGATCCTTGGGGGTGAGCTCGGAATGCAGCCACTTGAGGGAACAAAGAGCTGGGACAGATCTGAAAATTACCAGGATTCTGATAATTCCATTTAAAATGGGATTCTTTTGGATGTCTGTTCTCAGTGTCAGTGAGCAACCTCAATACAAATTCAACAGCTTTAGAGGTGGAACATAAAATATGGGAATTCTGGAATGGTTTGGGTTGGAAGGGACCTTTCAAGGTCAATTTATTTGTGGGTTTTTTTATCTTTCCATTCAGATTTTGAGATTTTTTTTTTGTGTGTTGGGTGGGAGGGCGACAGGAAAAGAGGATTCAGCACTTCACATATCGGCAGTAGCTTTGAAATTGCATTTATTTTATTTGAAATATTTTTAAGCACAGCCTGAGCATGGTAAAATATTCCTTTAAAACTCTCAGGGCCGAACATCCCACAGATCTTTTCCCGGTGCTGCCGTTATAGGAAATTCGTCAGTGGAAAATCCAATATTTTTTGGTCACATGGACAAACACGTTTGGCCCTGGCAGAGCTGGGACTTCCTGGGATTGGGACCTTCAGCTCCAGCTTCCTTCTGCCCCCCTGGAGCTGCTGGGCTGGGAAAGGGGGAAAAGGGGATTTCTAAAGCTGAGGGAAAGGGGGAATGTGCTGGGAAAATGCAGGGAAGTGTCTGGTGGGAGAGGAGAGTTTGGGAACAACACTTCCTTCTCCCTTTCCCTTTCCCCTTTTCCCTTTCCCTTTTCCCTTTTCCTTCTCCCTCTTCCTTTTCCCTTTTCCCCTTTTCCCCTTTTCCCCTTTTCCCCTTTTCCCTTTTCCCTTTTCCCCTTTCCCCCTTTCCCTTTCCCCCTTTCCCTTTCCCCCTTTCCCTTCTCTTCCCTCTCCCTCTTCCTTTCCCCTTTCCCCTTTCCCCTTTTCCTTTTCCCTTTTCCCTCTCCTTCTCCCTTTTCCTCTTTCCCTTTTCCCCTTTCCCTTTTCCCCTTTCCCTTTCCCCGTGGATGATCCCAGGGGAGGAGTGGCAGTGTAGGATGGACGGGATGGATGAGACCAGAGATCTCTGAAGCCAAGTTTTGGAATTGGGGTTTATTGCCAAGAGCCTGGGTGCAGGGAGCTGCCAGCCACAGCAGGCCCCAGAGAGGCAGCGAGGTAAAGAGAGCATGGAAAAGAGGAGGGGGGAGAGAGAGAGAGAGGAAGAGTAAAAAAAAAACCAAGTTCCCGTTACAATACCATAAATCTTCCTCTGTGCTGAATATTCTAATTCTCACTAACCAATCCAATACAAGATACAAATCCTACAGCATTTACATACAAAGGAAAAAAATATATATTCTATATATAGAATATCTATTCTATATATATTCTATAATATATATATATTCTATATGTAGCATATATATTGTATATATAGAATATATAGAATATAGTCTATATATATTCTATATATTCTATAGATAGTCTATATATATTCTATAATATATATTCTATATATATTCTATTATATATATATTCTATATATATTCTATTTTATATATATATATATATATTCTATAAGAATCATTACATTACCATACCGTGTTACATTTTAAACCCTAAAACCTTCTCTTTGGGCCCCTTCTGCCCAGCCAGCAGGGTCTGCCCTGACCCCTGGGCCTGTCTGCAGGCAGAGGGGATTGTTCCCTCAAAAGGGGATTACCTCCAGCCAGCCGTGCCATTGTTTCCCAGTTGTTCAGTAGCTAAGGTATCCCAAAGCTTGCTTTCATTTCCATCTCCCTTATAGTTTCCATATTCTCAAATACTTTTGCCAGGTGATCATATTTAAAAGGCTTTCCTGTTTCATCTGCTCCAACAAGCGGGCACTGCGCTGGAATCGCGGCTCTGCCAAAATTCCCTGCTCACGCTTGACCAGCCAGGATTCCTTCTGCTTGAGCAGCCTCCTTGTGCTGAGCTGCTGCTCCCACAGCCTCTGGAGCCACGTTTTTCTGGGATTGCTGCGGGAGGCTGGGCTGGAGCCATCGTTTTGGGAGCGCCAAAACTCCGTCTCTGCTGTGGGTCTGCACCTGCTGCCTCAGCTGGGGTAGAGCAGGGAAAAGGGGAAGATCCAGCTCCTGATCCAGGGAGCTGTCCTGCTGCGGGGGTTTGGGAATGCTGGGGTGGGAAAGGGGAAGGCAGAGGGCTGGAGTTTTTCCTGGAGTGCTGGGATGGGGGGATGCTGGTGGCTAAATATAGCCCCGGAGTGCTCCTCCTGGAGAAATTCATGGACAGATAAAACCCTCGCTGCTCAAGTGCTGCTGATTCACAGGATCCTGGAATGCTTTGGGATGGAAGGACCTCAAATCCCATCCCACTGTCCCAGGTCATCCAGCCTGGTCTTGGGCACTGCCAGGGATCCAGGGGCAGCCACAGCTGCTCCGGGAATGTGTGCCAGGGCCTGCCCACCATCCCAGCCAGGAATTCCTTCCCAATATCCCACCTAAATCAACCTAAATCCTTCCATTTAAAGCCACTCCCTCCTGTCCTTGTCAGGCAGTGGCTCCTTGAATCCTTCACTGTGTTGAAATCCGAGCCATTTTTTCTCTGTAGCAACTTCTTCCCACTCCTTATTTACCTCCTGGATCCTCTGGCAGTGCAGCTTTCCCTGGATATTTGCCCTCAGTGAGTTATGGATGCTGCTGTCAGAGGTTTTTGTCAGCAGCCCACTGATCCCTGCTCAGTGTTATTTATTTATTGTTTCAATAACCTGCAGCAGGGCCCGTGCCTCGGGCAGATGTGCTGCTCCAGCCCTGCCAGGAGTGCCCAGCTGGATTTTCCATGGATACCTGTTCCTCGGCCTGGATGCTTTGGTGTTTGTAATTCTTTATTTCCAGCTCTGCACAACGTGGGGGTGTGAAATATTCCAGCTCCCTCCCAGCTGCTTCCTCACGGGCTCGCTCTCCTGAGGGATCGTGGTTTGGGAAGGGCCTCAAATGGCACCAGGGGAGGTTTAGGTTGGATATTTGGGAACATTTCTCCTGGGCAGGGCAGTGCAGGCCTGGCACACAGTCCCCATCCCTGGGGGGTTTCACAGCCCTGTGCATGTGGCACTGGGGACACGGGGCAGGGTGGCCCGGGCAGTGCTGGGGATGGCTGGACTCCATGCTCTGAGAGGCTTTTCCAGCCCAAACCCTTCTGGAAATCCATGATTCCAGCTGAACTGGCCTTCCCAGGGCAGTGGTTGCAATCCCTGAGCAGCCACGCTCCATGTCTCCTTTTGGAAAGGGACAAACCCCTGAGCTCTCCTCGTGATTAACTCCGTGATTAACTTCTGCCTTTTGAGGGCTTTGAACCCCTGGAATTCTCGGGGGAGCGGGATGTGCTGTGGGACAAGGGGCACAAAAAAACCCCTGCAGGGATGGGGACTCCACCTGAGCACCTTTTCCTGAAGGAATTTCCCCAAAATCCAATTTAATCCCTCCCAGCCCCTCTCTCCCATCCCACCCCCAACCCTTCCCAAACATCCACACCTCCTGGGGCTCATCCTAAGGGAACAACCCGAGCCTGGCCAGGTTTTTTTTCCCTGTTTTCTGAGCCTTTGCAGCCGGTTTGTCCCAGCTGGGCGCTCCCAGTTTACGGGTGACCGAGAGCAGCTGTGGTTTGGGGGTTGCTTTGTGCCTGCCCTGGGTTCTGGGGGTGATTTGCAGCTGAGGTTTGGGAGAGAAGCGCTGGTGTGTTACACAACCCGAGCTGCAGCGAGGCTGCTGTGAGCTCGCTGATGATAAAAGTGGCTGGCAGGAGAAGGGGGAGAGGCCTGGCGTGGGTAAGATGCTGGGACGTTCCAGGAGAGTCATCAAAAACGTCAGGAGGAATTGGGAATTCATGGAGGGGAAAAGCTGTGCTCGGGCTGGAGGGAGCCTGGAGGGCTGGGGGCTGCTCCTGCCTCCCTTCCCTGTGCTCCAGGCTGGGTTTGGGGGGTTTGGGGTGAGGGGTTCTGGCTTCCTGGGGAATGGAGACAGGCTGTCCCTTTTTATTGCACACTGAGCTGCCCCTGGAGGCACCCAGGGAAGCTCCTGTGCTGCTCTGAGTTAGTCTGGGAGCCCCAATCAAGCCCATTAGTGAGCCTGACGGGGCTCCAAAGGTTTGGAGCCGCTCCGGCCCTGGGGATGCTGGGAACAGCTCCCTCCTCTAATGGCAATATTTATTACAGGCTCCTTGTCCTTGTTTTCCACCCTCAGTGACTCTCTGGAGCTCCTGGACACACAGAGCAGGAGATGAGCAAATCCCAGAGCTCCCAGCAGAGCAGCCTCAGCCCCTGTGCTGGGATTTCAGGATTTCACACCAAACCTGGGATGGGGCTCCAGGAGCAGGGCACTGGATCAGGGGCTCCAGGTGCCTCTGGAGTCTGGGTCCTGCGGGAAAGGGGGGATTCTGCCCCCGTGCTCAGGTGAGACCCCACCTGCAGAGCTGCCCCAGCCCTGAGCACAGAGGGATCTGGAGCTGCTGGACAGATCCAGAGGAGCCAGGAGCTGCTCCAGGGCTGGAACCCTCATGTCCCTGGCCAGGGCTGGATGGGATGGGATTTAGGGTTCCTTCCCAACCCATTCCGTGTTCTGGGATTGGTGGCAGTGATGACTTTGGGATGCTGAGGGGTCCCACAGCTGCTCTGGGGTGAGCCAGGCACCCCAAAACCCTCAGGAATCACCTCCTGCTGCACTGGGACAGGTCTGGGGAGGTGCAGAGATGAGTGGAGCCGGGCAAGGCAGCAGTTTTCCTGCTGAGATTTCCTCTGCTCGTTAAGATATTGATCTGTGGCTGCAGGCCAGCCCTCAGGACACAGCTCCGGGATAAATAACCGGGGACAGGCAGCGCTGATTGTGATTTAGGAGCTGGGGGGGCTCCATGGCCCAGGGAAGGGACTCTCCCTCTTCCTGCTCTCTGTGCCCCGGGTTTGGCTTCCCCAGGGGCTGGAGGTGCCTGGCTGTGGCTTCTGGGGCGTTTTTGGGATTGTGTAACCAAGAATTGGAACGTGTTTAAATTGAAAATATGTTGTGAGTGCAAGGGCAGTAAAGATCAGGGAATCACAGGATCGTGGGATGGGTTGGGCTGGATTCAAATCCCAGCCAGTGCCACCCTGCCCTGGGGATGGGATTTGAATCCCTTCCCACCCAGCCCAGCCTGGGATTTCACATCGGTGTCTCCAGGAGCCGCGTTCAGGGAATGCCATACCAGCCTGGGATTTCACGTCGGTGTCTCCAGGAGCCGCGTTCAGGGAATGCCATTCCCTGGGTGCTGGGGCTCTGAGAGCAGCTGAGCTCACCTGGTAATTAATTCATCAGCAGAACTGCCTGGAATTAGAGCTCTGCTCCGAGAGAGGCTCCTAATTGGGAGTTAATGGCTCATTAGTGCTGAGCACATCAGCCTGAGAACCCCGACAACACAAACAAAGCAATTAATGGTTTTCAGGGAGTGGGATCCACCATTCCAGCGCTGCTGCTGGCCCGGGCGGCACCGAGGTGGGTCTGGGCCAGGTGTGCTTTGGAGCAGCCGGGTTTGGGGGGCTCCGGGGGTGCTGCTGCAAAGGGAATGCCCTTTGGGATGCCCTTTGGGATGGTGGGGTGGCTGTGGCTTCCTGCCCTGGGGCCTCCTCCCTGTTCATCCCAAACTGGGCGCCTGGGAGCGATGGGCGGTGGAAAAGGGTGGGGAAAATGGGCAGCAGTGGCTCCTCCTCAGAGAGCTTTAGGAATGGAAATCACAGAATTTCAGGCTGGGTTGGGTGGGAAGGGATCTTAGAGCCCATCCCAGTCCCTCCCTGACCCTTTGCACTATCCCAGGGTGCTCCAAGTCCTCTCCAGACACTTCCAGAGATGAGAAGGAGCTCCAGGAGAGCTGGAGAGGGACCTGGGACAAGAAGGGACAGGACACAGGGAATGGCTTCCCACTGCCAGAGGGCAGGGATGGATGGGAGATTGGGAATTCCTGCCTGGCAGGGTGGGGATGCCCTGGCACAGGTCATTCCATGGATGCCCCTGGATCCCTGGAAGTGTCCAGCGCCAGGCTGGAGCAGCCTGGGACAGTGGGAGGTGTCCCTGCCATGGCAGGGTGGGATCGATGGGATTTCAGGTCCCTTCCCACCCACACCAGGCTGGGATCCCGTGAAGGTGTGGCAGCACCTCTGCAGCCCAGCAGGATTTTCCCTGGAAGCCAAGCAGTGCCCTGACATGTGGGATGGGAAAAGGCAAAGAGCCCTGGCCAGAACTGCCAACGCCATCAACACCAAACGCTGCTGAAACCTGCAGGAAATAAAAGGCATCGTTTCCCCTAAAATGGCAAAAATGCACCAGACTCGGAGGCTTTTAAGCCAGCCTGGGGAGAGCTAAATCAGCGCGATGGGGATGGCAGGCAGGGCTTGGATGTAAAATTAGAAACCCCTGGCAGGCATGTGGGTATTTGTGCAGCTCGGGCTGGGATGTGGCAGATTGATCCTCGTGGAATAACGAGCCTGCTGGATGACATCACATCCCCAGGGATGGGGCCCTAATTAACCTCCCTGGCTGCGGGGTGGGGTCGGCATCCCCTCCCTCCCTGCCTCCTGCCCACGCTGCAGGAAACATTTCCCTGTGCCTCCCTCGGATCGAGGCACAGGCAGGGAGCAGCATCCCAGAGCTCTGAGCCTCCTGTGCCTCTGCTGCAGGAGCGGCTGGGCCTGTGGGATTCAGGGATGGTTCTCCCAGGTGTTCTGGGATGTTTGCTCCCCTCCAGGAAGGGTTTGAGGATGCTGCTGCGGATGCAGGAGCAGCTGGGAGATGTTGAGCACCTGGTGCTGCACCTGGGTCACCTGAGGGGTCAGGAAAATGTCACCAAGGGGGACAATCCAGCGTGGAATTGCTGAGGGCGTGGAGATGCTCTTCGTGATTTTTTTTCCTAGGGGAAAAGGTTTTCCATGTTGGGGAGGTCCCAGTGAGATCTCTGCTCGCTGCAGGGGAAGGGGGAACTGCCCCATCCCTGGGAGTGTTCCAGGCCAGGCTGGAGCAACCTGGGATAGTGGGAGGTGTCCCTGCTGGTGGCAGGGGGTGGGATGGGATTTACTGTCCTTCCCAACCCAAAGCACCCTGGGAGTCTGTCATTCCATGATATTTGCACATATTTGTACATCTGTGGCCCAGCAAGGAGTGTGTGGATTCCTGAAGAGCCCCTTGCAGCCCCAAATCCATTCCCACAGGGCTGCCAGGGCTGATCCTCCCTTTCCTGGGAGTCTGTGTCCCCCTGGTGCCCCTCCCTCCATGCCACAATCCATGTTTAGTTTGGGTGTTCCAGCTGTGCACGGCTCTGGGGCACAGGACAGGAGCTGCTCCAGCCGGGGAGATGCTGGGAATGGCAACTGGGATGTTCCCAGTGCCAGACAGATGGATGCAGGAGAGGAGCTGGGAAAGCTGCTCTGACAGCCTCACAGAGGAGCAGAAGGATCCCTCAGAACAGCAGGTTTGGGATTGGCAGGGCTGCTGATCCCCTTCTGCAGGCTCTGGGCTCATCCCCTGCATCCAGCCCCGGGAGCACAGGGGTGCAGCCCGTGTTCTCCAGGAGTTTTGGGTGTTGGGGTCCCCTGAGGGGGTGCTGAGTGAGGTCTGCAGAGAACTGTGGAGTGTCAGAGCTGGAAGGGAGCCACGGGATCATGGCCCTGCACGGGCACCCCAAAATCCCACCCTGGGCATCCCTGGAGCGCTGTCCAAACCCTCCTGGAGCTCTTGGGAATGTGCCCATTCCCTGGGGAGCCTGGGCAGTGCCAGCACCCTCTGTTCCAGGCCAGGCTGGAGCAACCTGGGATAGTGGGAGGTGTCCCTGCTGGTGGCAGGGGGTGGGATGGGATTTACTGTCCTTCCCAACCCAAAGCACCCTGGGAGTCTGTCATTCCATGATATTTGCACATATTTGTACATCTGTGGCCCAGCAAGGAGTGTGTGGATTCCTGAAGAGCCCCTTGCAGCCCCAAATCCATTCCCACAGGGCTGCCAGGGCTGATCCTCCCTTTCCTGGGAGTCTGTGTCCCCCTGGTGCCCCTCCCTCCATGCCACAATCCATGTTTAGTTTGGGTGTTCCAGCTGTGCACGGCTCTGGGGCACAGGACAGGAGCTGCTCCAGCCGGGGAGATGCTGGGAATGGCAACTGGGATGTTCCCAGTGCCAGACAGATGGATGCAGGAGAGGAGCTGGGAAAGCTGCTCTGACAGCCTCACAGAGGAGCAGAAGGATCCCTCAGAACAGCAGGTTTGGGATTGGCAGGGCTGCTGATCCCCTTCTGCAGGCTCTGGGCTCATCCCCTGCATCCAGCCCCGGGAGCACAGGGGTGCAGCCCGTGTTCTCCAGGAGTTTTGGGTGTTGGGGTCCCCTGAGGGGGTGCTGAGTGAGGTCTGCAGAGAACTGTGGAGTGTCAGAGCTGGAAGGGAGCCACGGGATCATGGCCCTGCACGGGCACCCCAAAATCCCACCCTGGGCATCCCTGGAGCGCTGTCCAAACCCTCCTGGAGCTCTTGGGAATGTGCCCATTCCCTGGGGAGCCTGGGCAGTGCCAGCACCCTCTGGGGGAAGAGCCTTGCCCTGATCTCCATGCCAGCCCACCCTGGCACAGCTCTGGCTGTTTCCCTCTCCCATGATGGATCTGGGGGGTCTCCCCTTGAGTTCCTTGCCAAGCTGAGGCTGCAGACAAGGAGCAGGAATTGCAGAGCAGCTGTGTTGGAAGCAGTTCTGGGCATGAACTGATGGCCTCGAAATGTTCAATGTTCCAAGGCACTCAGCACATCAATCCCTGTGTTAAACCAGCAGCACTAAATCCCGAGAGGTTATTCCCAAACACAGCTGCCTTCTGTCAGCCATGGAATCCCAGGGTGGTTTGGGTGGAAAGGGACCCTAAAGCTCACCCAGCAGGGACAGACACCTTCCCCTGTCCCAGGGTACCTTGGACACCTCCAGGGATGGGGATTCCACGGCTTCTCTGGACTCTCAGAGGCAGATGATCCCTCTCTGTACCAACCCTGACGTTGATACAGATTATTTTCAGCTCAGAAGGTGGCTGCTGACTTTCTGTTCTATTTAAATCAGTCTCCCAGCCATCCTTTTCCCATGGGAGGGCTGCTGGCATGGAGCAGGTCCCTCTGGCAGCACTCAGGGAATGTCCCCAGATCCTGGAGCACAGCAATGCTCTGCCTGTGAGGCTCTGTGTCCACCCCAGTGAACTGTCCCTTTCCACGTGAGGAGAGCTGGATTTTCCATCCAGGAAGGCGTCTCTGGATCCCTGGGGGTGTTTTTGGGGCTGCAGAGGGAAGCTCTATTTTGGTGCTCAGCCCATATGGCCGGGTGGGTGTTTGGAGGAGTGGCTGTGAGAGGGGAGGGAGGGCTGGGCTCAGCCTCACAATGAAAATGGTCTCATCTGGAGAGCAGAAATTATTGTAAATATATATATATATTTTTTTTACCCTCTTTTCTCACTGGTCCCCAGACTTCCCTCAGGTGTTGTTGTGACCTCCACCAGTCTCCTGGGATTTAACAGAATGTTCCTTTCTCCCAATGGCTCTTCCCCACAGTTCCCAACATCGAGCTACAAGTGAATCCCCTCATTTCCAGCTGCATTTTGGAGCTCTAACTCCATGAAAAGCAGAACCAGCTCTTTTTTTTTTTGGAAAATCCCTGTGAGACCACAGAGTCCAACCATTCCCAGACTGCCCAGGCCCCCAGAGCCCCATGTCCCCATATCCACAGGGCTTTGGAATTCCTCCAGGGAGGAGGACTGCCAGGCTGGACAGCCCTTTCCATGAAGGAGTTTTTTCCTGGCACAAGTTCCCAGAGAAGCTGTGGCTGCCCTGGATCCCTGGCAGTGCCCCAGGCCAGGTTGGATGGGGCTTGGAGCAGCCTGGGACAGTGGAAGGTGTCCCTGCCCTGACAGGGGTAGATTGGGATGATCCTTAATTTCTCTTCCATCCCAAACCAGTCTGGGATTCTCTGTTCAGCATAAGGAATGTTCCCACAGGGCTGTGCTGTCAGGAAAAATCTGGGAATACTTGGGGCTGACGGGAGCTCTGGAGAGCATCACTGCGTTTTTCCAGGGCACGGATGGGCAGTTCCAGTTTTTATCCAAACCCCACTTTCTCCATGTCCCCAGCTGCCTGGGAATACCCCAGCCAAGGCGAGGGGATCCATTCCCACTCCCATTCCCATCCCTCCTCCCCCATCCCTTTCCCCCTGCCCTTCCTGGTGCTTCCCAGCGGGAGCTGCGTGGAGCAGGGAGTGAAGTCCTGCCCTTCTGGAGCTGCTGAGTCAGTCCCAGGCGGGTGGGAGGGAGTGATGCAAGCCTGGCAAGGTGGCAGATGGCTCTGGGAAAGGAACCTGCTCCGAGGAAGGAGCTGGGATGGGCCCTGACGTATTCCGGCCGCAGGGAAGAGGAGCGGAGCCTGGGGTTGGGATTAAAAAAAAAAAAAATAAAAAAAAAATCAAGAGAGGATAAAAATAGCAGGGCAGATTCTCAGCCAGGATTAATTATTGCGTGGAATGTGTGTTACTGCACGGAACGTTTGATCCAGATAACTGCTCCTGCCTCTGCTTTTCCCAAAGGATGGACAGCCCTGCTCCAGGCCTGGAAGGGCAGCCCTGGAGGCTGCCAAACTTTCGTTTTCCCCTCTTTTTTTGGTACCAAAAAAAAAAGGAGATTCCTGACCTGCCAGCAGCCCGTTGTGTCCCTGGATGTGGGAGCAGGAGCAGGACGTGCTTTCCTGTGCTGCTTCCGTGGGATTTTGGAAACCTGCCGTGATTTGGGCTAAGGATGGTCCTGGCAAACACCAGGATGAGCTGCTGAGGGTGCCAGGGAAATCCGGGGGTGTGAGGATTAAAAAGTGCCCCTGGAAGAGGCCTGGCTGATAAGGAAAATAGCTTTGGTGTCACGGCTCTGTTTAAATGTCAGGAATGCTCCAGGAGGACAGTGGGGATAACGCAGGAGGTATTTATGGAATGGAGATAAACAACCTGGCTGAACTGGGGAGCAGGGCAGGAGCCTGGATCGCTCCCCAGGGTGAGGAGAAATAAAGTGTTTGGGATAAAACCATGTCTGACAGACAGGAGCGTGGGCTGGAGCCACGGGAGCATGGGGTGGTGGAATGGTTTGGGTTGGAAGGGATCTTGGAGATCATCTTGGCTCCCTTTTGCACACAGACTTCATGTGTTAAATCTGAGTGTGCTGGAATTCCCAGGGATTCAAATTCCCAGAGCAGCTGTGGCTGCCCCTGGATCCCTGGAAGTGCCCAAGGCCAGGCTGGACAGGGCTTGGGATAATGGAAGGAGTCCCTGCCCATGGGTTGGACTTAGATGGTCTTTAATCATCTGCCAACCCAAGTAATTCTGGGATTCTGTGGTGTTTTCATGGATTCATAAAGGGGTTTTGTGGTTGGTACCTTTAGGACACATTTTGTGTCTTCCATTGCAGGAAATGCTGTATTTTTTTTATCTTTAACCAAAATGGGTTTTATGAAAAAATTGCCTCAGCATCCTCCCAGCCAGGAATTCCCAGTTCCCAGTCTCCCACCCATCCCTGCCCTCTGGCAGTGGGAGCCATTCCCTGGGTCCTGTCCCTCCATGCCTTGTCCCCAGTCCCTCTGCAGCTCTCCTGGAGCCCCTCCAGGCCCTGCCAGGGGCTCTGAGCTCTGCCTGGAGCCTTCCCTTCTCCAGGGGAACATTCCCAGCTCCCTGGCCAGGACTGCCAGGACATTCTGGAGCACTCCAAGCCATCATCACTTTAATCAGGGACCAGCCTTGTGCTGGTGCTGGGGAAATGTTGGTGCCAAGAACAGCTGCTGGCTGCTGTTCCCAGGGAGCTGCAGGTGCTGGGGCTGCACCCCACGCTGTCTGTGCTGCACAGGAGCCCCCCCTGCACTTCCCAGGCTGCCACTGAACTTCCAAGGAAAAGCAGTGCAGGGCACAGGGACAGCCTGGGAGCTGAAACCCTCCTGGTTTGGGGGCTGAGCCCCCTTTGTGCCCCCATTTTCTGGCTGATTGCAGATCTCAGCCGTTTGTCACTGTTCCAGATGTGAACATCAGGATATCCCCTTTACAGTTATCCCATTTATCAGTTATCCCATTTATCCCATTTATCAGTTATCCATCCCATTTATCAGTTATCCCATTTATCCCATTTATCAGTTATCCATCCCATTTATCAGTTATTCCATTTATCCCATTTGCCGTTTGTCACTGTTCCAGATGTGAACATCAGGATATCCCCTTTACAGTTATCCCATTTATCAGTTATCCCATTTATCCCATTTATCAGTTATCCCATTTATCCCATTTATCAGTTATCCCATTTATCCCATTTATCAGTTATCCATTCCATTTATCAGTTATTCCATTTATCAGTTATTTATCCCATTTATCAGTTATCCATCCCATTTATCAGTTATTCCATTTATCCCATTTATCAGTTATTTATCCCATTTATCAGTTATCCATCCCATTTATCCCATTTATCAGTTATTATCCCATTTATCAGTTTTCATTTATCAGTTATTCCATTTATCAGTTATTTATCCCATTTATCAGTTATCCATCCCATTTGTCCCATTTATCAGTTTTTCTTAGATAAATGGGGTGAACCATTTATCCATTTACCATCTATGAACCAGCTGCTGTCCCTGTGTTCGGAGCAAAGCTGTGGCTGCCCCTGGATCCCTGGAACCATCCCAGGATGGGGCTTGGAGCAGCCTGGGATGGTGTCCCTGCCCGTGGCAGGGCTGATCCTTGACTTCCCCTCTGCCCCAAACCATCCCAAGATTCCATCATTTCCCCTGCACTCCTGGGAGAGGAGAGGTTGCTGTGGGAATCCTTTTCCCTGCAGGAGCAAGTCCTCCCTCAGCCCTACAAGAGCAGAGTTGTATGTCTTTGTATCAAGTCCCAGCCAGGCTTTCCTCTTCCCTTCACGGGCCTTAAATTACAGTTCTGAATTAGCTCAGTTGTCAGAAATTCATCAAACTTTGCTGTGTGATTAATTTTTCACCGGTGTTTTGGAGGTTTTACAGGTAAGCTGCAGGTTTAAGGCAGATCATCCCCCCAGCATGCACAGGGAGGAGCCCCTGGCTCAGCTCCGGGCGTTTTTCCTGCAGGGCAGGAGCTCTTCCTAAGGAAAAAGGTAAAAACCTGGCAAAAAGAAGGATGTTTGTGCCTTTTGGCCAGGAATTCCTGCTGGAGATGCCTCTTCCTCCCAGTGCTAGGACACAGAGATGCCCTTTTTGTGGCTGTTGGGACCCCGTGCTGCTGAGTCGCTGCAATTCCCAATTAATTCCCTCTTTCCCACTGATGAAGGTGAACTTTTCCCCATTGGGAATTGTCCCTGTGTCCAGCAAACTGCATTCCAACAGCTGAAGGTGACACTTCTGGCATTCCTTTGGAGAGGGAGAGAGCCAGGGAACCTTTGGGTTCCAGAATTGCTTCTGAGGCCTCTCCCAGGGCAGGGGGGGCTGTTAAAAGCTGATTAATGATCCGTGATTTCCCAGGCAGCGGCCAGCCTCGGGAATCAAACGGGATAAATAACAGGGCTGGCATTCTTTTCAAGGCAATTTGTGACGAGCTCTAGAAAACAGCCAGCTCCATCTGGGCCCTTTGGAAATTTGGAAGTAATTGGAGGATTATTAGAGGTTGGAATTAGTCAAAGCGTTTATTTACGGCTTTTTTTTTTTTTTTTTTTGGCCTCCATCTGCCCCCTCATTAATCCGGGAATGCAGCTCTGAGCTGGGCTGACAGCGAGTCACAGAGTCATGGAATGGCTTGGATTGGGAGGGAGATTAAGGATCATCCTTAATTGGATGGTTGGGACACCTTCCACCACCCCAGGTTGATCCAAGTGGCCTTGGACACTTTTAGGGATGGGGCAGCCCCAGCTCCTCTGGGTTCCCCATATGCACACAAAGCATTCCCTGGTTTTGAAGCGATGGAGAGGGGTTTTACTGGATATTTTGGGGGATTTCTGCTGGAACTGTTGTACCTGCTCAGGTGGGATTTGTGTGCAGGCAGAGCTTTGCTGGTTCCCAGCTCGCGGAGCCCTCGGTGAGAGGGGCTGAGCTGGGAGCAGGGAACAAAACGTTCCAAAGCCTCCTTTGACAAACGGCTGCTTAATTCCATAATAAACAATTCCACTGCAGGCAGCTTGTTTGCTCCCAAGCTGGAGCTGGGAATTTATCCTGCAAATGGATATTAATTGTGGGGAGGACTCGGGAAGGTGGGAGCAGGCCCGTGATGGGGGTGGAGGCTCAGAGCAGCGCGGGCTGCGGGTCCTGCTGGGGGGAACAGCTCAGAAAATGAAAACCCTGCTGTGCCAACAGCAGGAATGGCAAACTGGGAGCCAGGAGAAGGGATATCCATGAGCAAAATTCATGGAAAATAATCCTGGGGTGGTTATCAGAAGGGCTGGCAGAGGTGGGGAGCGTGCAACTGATCCTGCTCTTTTTGTGGGAAAACATGGAAATGCTCACGGGTTTGGGGTTTGCTGCTTTCTAGGAGGTGTGGTGGGGACACAGGTCCTGGTGTAGGATGGAGCCCCTCTGCTCTGGAGCCAGGCTGGGAGAGCTGGGGATGTTCCCCTGGAGAAGGGAAGGCTCCAGGCAGAGCTCAGAGCCCCTGGCAGGGCCTGAAGGGGCTCCAGGAGAGCTGGAGAGGGACTGGGGACAAGGATGGAGGGACAGGAGCCAGGGAATGGCTCCCACTGCCAGAGGGCAGGGATGGGTGGGAGATTGGGAATGGGCAATTCCTGGCTGGGCTGGAATTCCCAGAGCAGCTGGGGCTGCCCTGGATCCCTGGAGTGTCCCAGGCCAGGCTGGAACCCCCTGGGACAGTGGGAGTGTCCCTGTCGATGGGATGGGATGGGATGAGAAGGGATAGGATGGTTTTTAAGATCCCTTCCCACCCAATCCATCGTGGGGTTCTGTTGTTGCTGGAATACAAGTGTGGAACAGCAGAACAACACCGAGAGCTCAGAGCTGGGGCTGAGGCGTTGCTGGGAGAACGGAGCACAAAGGAAAAGCTGGAAAACGCAGCAGAGCTGGAAGAAAAGCTGGGAGTTCATTTCTCGTCCTGGCCATGGCAGCACCTCTCAGCTCTGTCTGTTGGCTGACACGTATTCCCAAGAATGTTGGGAATATTGGCTGCTGCTCTTCACCCTGAGAGGCTCTTAAATAATTTGTGCCCTTGGCTTTGTTGGGAAGGAGATAAATAGATCTGAAAGACAAATGATATTCCTGCAAATATTTTCCAGTGAGCTGATGTGGGAATGAGACAGAATGTGTGGCTGATTTTCCCAAGATTCTGCTGATGCATTTATCCATGGTAATAGTGGGTACAGAATTCCTCCTTGGAAAGCCTGCTGGGAGAGGCAGGACCATGGGGCAGCAGGTGGAAATAGCCCTTGGGACATTGCCATGGCATTGCCTGGGATGGGAATGGGGATGCACATGGGACAGGGCATGGGAATGCCAGTGCAGATGAGGATGGGGACTGGGATTTGAATTTGAATGGGAATTTGGATGGGGATGGGAATACAGGTGGATCTGGGTCTGGAGATGTGGATGCAGAAGGGGATGGGAATGCGGGTGTGGATGCAGACACAGAAGGGGATGGGGATGGGAATGCTGACAGGGACGTAGATGCACACTGGGATGGGAATTTGGATGGGAATGGGAATGTGGATGGATCTGTGTCTGGAGATGTGGATGGGATGGGAATGCTGACAGGGATGGGAATGCAGACGTGGATATGGAAATAGGTGTGAATGGGAATTGGGATGGGGATGCAGATGTGGATGGGGATGCAGATGTGGATGGGGATGCAGATGTGGATGGGGATGCAGATGGGGATGGGGATGCAGATGTGGATGGGGATGTGGATGGGGATGCAGATGTGGATGGGGATGCAGATGGGGATGGGGATGCAGATGTGGATGGGGATGCAGATGTGCAATCCCACGTTCAGTCCCTAAGGAGGTCCCAGTCAGGGCTGAGGCTCACAAGGGGAAGCTCTGGGATCTGCTGATGGAGCAGCTGCAGAGCGAGGGGCACAGCTGGAAGAGGAACTCACTCAAATTGCCATTTCTCTCAGAACTGCAGGTTTTTCCTAAACCCTTTAGAAACACGATTGCTTCCACTCCACTTCATAAACAGGAGCACCTGGGGTCTGGGTGAAAATTCGCTGGGAAGCACAAAATACATCCTGGGTGAGGCTGTGGGATGGCTCCGGCTGTGCTCCTGCAGATCTGAGGCCTCCCTGGCAGTGGGAGCAGCATCCAGTGCTAAAAACCCTGGATACAGACAGAGTTTTGTCTTGTGATCAGCAGCAAAACCAGCACTGATTCCATCAGCAGTAGCATGAAGTGGGATAAACTGGAATTTTCCTGGCTGTGTGTCACATTCCGTCCCGCTCCCCGCCGCTGCAGCCCTGCTGTTGTTTTTCCTGTGCCTTCCCAAGTTCCTTTCCTTTTCTCCTGGCTCCTGGCGAGCCAGGCAGGGGATGTGTTTGCAGAGGTGGATGGAGCTTCCTGAAATCCAAATGTCACATTTCCACTTGGCTGCGTGAGGAGCAAATGGCAGCGTAATTCTATTTGCAGATTTCTACAGAGAGTGGTTAAAAATAATAGTAATAATAATAATAATGATGGAAAAAAAAAAGCAGGATTTCTTCTGGAAGCCTTCAGCAATCCATGAACATCATCTCCCTCTGATTCCCAGGGGTCACCAAGGTGGCCAGGTCTGGTGCTTGAGGGGACTTTTCTCCGCAGTGGGAGGAAGAGGAAGGGCAGTGTTGTGCCTCTTAGTCATGGATTTTATTCCCTGTTAATCTTTTGGAGCTGGCAGCGATGCATGTGGGAGCAGATTGCTGGTGAGGCCTTTGAGGAGGAATAAATGTATTTTGTAGGACTTGCTGATGGATTGGAATGTGCTGATGAGGGGCTGGTTTTGTGTGCGTTCATGGATAGGAGGGAAATGTGGAATAACTAAGGAATGCTTTGGGATCTGACAAGTCCCACTTGCCCTTACAGCTCCTGCTGCTTTAGTCCCAGGTTTCTCAGGTAGCCCTGGTGTCCCTTTGGCAGCAGCACCTTCAGAAAGGGTCTGTAGGTAAATGTAAAAGGTAAATGTAGGTGGGAATTTCTCAGTTCTGCCCCTTCTGCTGGTGTTGGCTCCTTTCCCCTTGGGAATGACGATTTAACAGCTGTAGAATCCTAAAATCATGGAATCCTTATGGTTGGAAAAGACCTTTAAAGTCATCAAGTCCAACCATCAGGCCACTGGCCCATGCCCCCACACAGCTGTAGAATCCCAAAATCATGGAATCCTTATGGTTGGAAAAGACCTTTAAAGTCATCAAGTCCAACCATCAGGCCCATGCCCCCAGGTGTCACATCCACAGGGCTTTGAAATCCCTCCAGGGATGGGGACTCCACCACTGCCTTGGACAACCCTTTCCATGAAGGAATTTTCCTTAATATCCAACTAACCCTCCCCTGGTGCATCATTTCCTCCAAACAAGGGCAGGCCAATGATGCTTTTTTTCTTTATTTTTTTTTTAACACATTTAAACCCCTAAAATCCATTTGATGGAATTGCTGAAGGATTTCCGTGCATCCCCAATTTCCTGGGACTGCTGGAATCTTTTCCTCCCTTCTCCTTGCAGGGATGACGTGCCAAGCCAGGACATCCTACACGGAGGACGAGGTGCTCTGGGGCCATCGCTTCTTCCCGGTGATCTCCTTGGAGGAAGGGTTCTTCAAAGTGGATTATTCCCAGTTCCACGCCACGTTCGAGGTGCCCACCCCGCCCTACAGCGTGAAGGAGCAGGAGGAGATGCTCCTCATGTCCTCGCCCCTGATCCCGCCCGCCGTCAGCAACAGCAAGGAGAGGAACAACTCCGTGGAGTGCCTGGATGGGCTCGACGAGGTGGGCACAAAGCTGCCCTCAAAACTGCAGAAAATCACCGGGAGGGACGACTTCCCAAAAAAACTGCTCAGGATGAGCTCCACCACCTCGGAGAAGGCCTACAGCATGGGCGATCTGCCCATGAAACTCCAGCGCATCAGCTCGGTGCCCGGCAACTCCGAGGAGAAACTGGGCTCCAAGACCACGAAGATGATGTCGGATCCCATGAGCCAGTCGGTGGCAGAGCTGCCCCCCAAGCTGCAGAAGCTCTCGGGGGGCGGGGGCAGGATGGAGGGGAACCTCCCGCCCAAACTGCGCAAAATGAATTCCGACCGCTTCACATAACGCGGCTGGCACCGCCAGGAGGGCAGCGGGGGCTGCCGGGGGCTCGGGGCCGCCCAGGAGCCGGGGTGGGCTCGGGGGAGCCGGGGTGGGCTCGGGGGAGCCAGGGTGGGCTCGGTGCTCCAGGAGGCGGGAGCGTCCCGCGGGATTCTGAGCGAGGGCCGCGTCCTCGGCATGTAGGACCCCAGCGCATGCAATAATCGTGTGCAATCTCTGCATCTAGTCCGTGGCATGACTCCTCTGTATTTATACTCTGTACCCCGAAAAACACGCAGAGGGGCCTTCCTGCCCCTGCATTCCCGAGGGAGTAGGGACAACACGGAGCGGGGAACTTGCAGGGTAAGCGGAACTCGAGTTGAAAGCGTTTGGGTTTTGGTTTTTTTTTTTTTTTCCTGACGTGGGTCATGATTTGCTCACTCAAGTTGTTTGCTGCATGTGGTTTTTTTTCCTCCAAGGAGGTGTTTGAGTTCACCCCTCACATCGAATCTGCTCGCCTTAAATCCACTGCTGGTTTCTAGTTTGCTTTCAGGTTTGTTTTTTTTTTTGGGGGGGCAGGGGGGAGTTGTTCCCTGTGTCAAAGCTACCAGGAAAAATACTGGGGAGAAAAAATAAATATCTGTGTTTCATCAGGCTTTGTTTAGAAAAGAAACTTGTGTTCTCTAAGCCTGGAGCAAAAAGTGATAAATAAATGACTCAAGTTCACACTTTAGGTACAATTAGTAACATTTTTATAAAATCTTTGTGATTTATATGTGGAAGAAAATCAGCAGCATGTCCTTGATTTCTCTGGTTGCTGAAACAGCCAACCATGGAAAAAGCTGAATGTGCCCGTGGTGCCAAGCAGGCTCTTCTCTTGGAAGAACTGCACCCCCAAAACTGAGCCCCAATTCCCCCAGTCCCTCTGGGCCTGGATTTCCCTGCTCCCAAGCCTCGTTCCTGGGTGGTTTTGTGGTGAAAGCCCTGTTTGTCCTTGTTCCGAGCTGCAGGTCACCCTGGGGGCTCCAGAGCGAGCCAAGCCTTGGAGGAATGTCGAAGTGCTGGGGTTGGTTGCTCTGTGGCTGTGTTTGGGTTTCCTTTGCTCACCTGGATCAAGGCAGGGTGGGCTCTGTGATGAGGCCTGGAGGTTTTGGAGCACCTCCCCAAAATCCAAAGGGCTGAGGTGCCCCTGGACCCCTGGGCTGTGTTTGGCCCTTTGGAGGAGGTTTGGGATAGAGGGAGGGATGGGTGGCACTGTCAGAGGTTGGGTGGGAAAGGCACCCACCCCACCAGGAGCAGGGCTCCCAGTGCCATGCCATGGGTGAAACCCTTGGGATCACGTCCAGCTGCTCCTGGCTGTGGGCAGAGGAGCATCCCTGGATGGGCACCTCTGGCTCCTGGCGCTCCCTGCAGCCATGCCAGCCTTGCTGGATAATTAATGACAGGGCTGATGGGTTTTGAGGAAAAAATTGGGATTTTATAGATGCTGGCATGGAAGGAGGACTTGGAAGCCCAGCACTGCTGGAGCTGGCCCAGCCACCAGTGTCCCTGGAAGTGTCAACGTGTGACTGTCACTGCACTCCCGAGGATGCTGGACAAGCCCCAGAGTTCCTTCCCGTGGTTTATCCTGATCTTTCTTACTCTTATTCTTTTCTTATTCTATCCCAATTCTGTTGTTTTCCTTATTCTGGTTTGATTCTTATTCTTATTCTTATTCTTATTTTCTTCCTCTTATTCTATTCTAATTCTTATTATTTCTATTTTATTCTAATTCTTTTTCTTTATTCTGTTATGACTCTTAACCCATTACTACTCTATCCTTTGTTCTTTACTCTATTTTCATTCCTATTCCATTCTAATTCTGTTCTATTTTATTCTATTTTCTATCCTACTTTAATTTATTCTAATCTCTTACTCTATTTCCTGTTCTTATTCTTGATCTATTTTTATTCTTATTCTCTTCTTAATATATTCTGTTTCCTATTCTTATTCCTGAGCTGGTTTTGTTCTAGTCTGTATTAACTCTGTTCTAACTTTAATTCTATTTTGATTTTATTTTCTAATTCTATTCTATTCTAATTCTATTCTATTCTATTCTATTCTATTCTATTCTATTCTATTCTATTCTATTCTATTTTTATCTCTTTTCCATATCCTATCCTATGCCATTTTATTCCATTATATTTCCTGACTCTGGCACAGCAGCCCAGATGCAAGTTGGGTTCCCCCAGGGAGACCAAATGGAAATGGAAATCAAATGGAAAACATTCCAGGGAGAAGAGCTGGAGATGGAAAAAACCCTCCAAAAACCCCCTGGAAGTGGGGCAAAAGCTGGAAAAGGAGCCTCACTTAATGCAATAAAAACATCAAGTTCGGATTAAAATTCTGATTAATATTCTGATTAAAATTCTAATTAAAATTCTGATTAACTGTAAAATTCTGATTTTTAAATGAAAACGTGCCAAAAAAAGGCAAATATTAAGGGAATTATTGCAGTGATAAAACCAGTCTGGGTGCTGGGGGGGTTGTTGGATTTTCAATCCATCCCTGCTGGATGCAGAATTCCCGATTTGTGGCCGGATTGAGGTACAAGCACAGCCACCTGTCCATTTTTATTTTAGGGACTTCCTCGTGTTCATGTTTCATTTTTATGGTGTGCTCACTTTATTTTAATTAACTAAAGAACATCTGAACCCAGCCCTTGCTTCTGCTCATTTAAAAGAACTGTAATTAACAATGATTGATTGATTGATTGATTGCACAGCCGGTCTGTGTTCTCTCCTGCTGAATTCCCGCTTGGATTCTCCTGGAAATTGTAAATATTTCGATTAAAATTAAAGAAATAAAAGAAATAAAAGCGTTTTTGGGCATGCAGTGTCTCCCTGGATAAATGTTCAAGTTTGGATTGAGTTCTGCAGTAAACCCAAATCTTGGATTAAGGCTGCAAAGCTCGGCTTTATCTCCAGCTTTGTTAAACTGGCCCAAACTGGGCTGGTTTTAAGGTTTGTCACTTGTCCCCCCGCTTTTGTCACTTTAATAAAATTACCTTGCTGCCCTTCCCATGGATCCCTGGGGGATTCTAGGGATCACCTGGGCCTGGGAAGGGGCTGGAGAATCCCTGAGGGAGCTGGGAAGGGGCTGCAGAATTCCTGAGGGAGCTGGGAAGGGGCTGGAGAATCCCTGAGGGAGCTGGGAAGGGGCTCAGCCTGGAGCACAGGAGGATCCCCAGGGATCTTTTCCCTCTCTGGAATTCCCTGCCAGGAGGGCACAGCCGGGGGGGTCGGGCTCTGCTCCAGGGAACAGGGACAGGAGCAGAGGGAACGGCCTCAGGCTGGCCCAGGGCAGCTCAGGGGGGATTTTGGGGAAATTCCTTCAGGAAAAGGTGCTCAGGTGGAGTCCTCATCCCTGCAGGGATTTCAGGGCCCTGTGGATGTGGCACTGGGGACATGGCACTGCTGGGAATGTTGGACTCTGTGTTCTTGGAAGCTTTTCCAGCCTAAACCCTGTGGGATTCTCTCTGTGGGATCACCTCGGGGATTTTCCTTGTCCCTGCCCTCCCCCGATGGACAATAAAATCCTCCTGCTCCATCCCACAGCTCAGCTGCATCACCCTCCAGGAATGCTGGGATGGGCTGCCCATGGAAACACCTTTCCCCACTTTTTCCCACCTTTTCCCACCTTTTCCCAGCTGTCCCCTCGGTGCTGCTGCCAGGAGCTGTTCCAGAGCTGCGGCTGCAATCCGCCCTGTATCCATGGCCCGGTGTGCATCTCGTTTCCATGGCGATGGAGCACCGGAGCCGCTCAGGTCCTGGTGCCTTCAGCGGCTGCTTTCCCGCAGGTCTCCCTCACCCACACCAAAAATCCAACACCTGGGGTGATCCATGGAGGAAACCATGGCGTGCATCCATGAAAATCCCTCCGGCAGCACCTCCTGAGGAAGTTCCGGGCTGTGCCAGCACAGAGAACAATTCCTCAGCCCTGGTGGCAGGAATTCCTGTGAGGAAAAGGGAACAAAGGAAATCCAAGGTGCTTTCCTATGTCAGTCCTGTGGAACCAGAATGATCCCATTGGGGGCTGGAAAACCCAGAGGTGCCTACACAGCCAGGAAAGAAGGCCAGGGAGAAAGGAGGCTCCAAAGCTGGAATATTATTTGGGAGGGAATTCAATTAAAAAAAGGATGTATTTCCAAACCATTCCCCTTTTGTCCTTAGCTCTGGAATCCCCCAGATCTGGTTTGGCTCCCACATCCATGGGAGAGCCCAGTGGGAGTTCTGCACCCACCAGGAGAGCTCTGGAATCAGGAGATGGTGAAACGGGAATATTAGCAAACCTTTCCACCTGGAAGCACTGCAGGGAGCTGAAGTCATTTTCAGCATCCAAAATCCTGGAATAGAAATTTCTCTAGAATAAAATCCGAATTATCACCCTCTTATCCGGCCGTGATTCACATCCCAGCTGACAGGGCCTCATCTCTCCTCTCCTAAACCTTCACCATCCCAGACTCCTGTTTGGATCCCTCTTTTCCCACCGGGATTTTGGGATCAGTCACTTCCAGGGGCAGGGAATTGTGAGGGATGAGGGGATCTCACCCGGGGCTGCCCATGGTTCCTCCCAGTTCCGTTTGCTTTTAGAAGTCTTCAAACAGCAGCACTGGATCCCCACGGATCTGGGAGGGCCAAAGCTGAGGACAAACTGCTCTATCCCGGGAATTCTGAAGTGTTCCTGCTCCCATGAGATATTCTGGATGGGACCTGCCCTGTCCTGAAGGTTCCAGAGCATCATTCCAGATAAAACAGACCACAAGGAATGGCTTTAAGTTGGGATTCCTTCCCAGAGTGAGCTTCGGCTGAACATCTGAAATACTTATCCTGCTTTACTTGAGACATTCTTGCCAAATCCTGAAAATCCAATGGAAAATCCTGCTTCCATCAGGAGACAATGCTTGGGAAAGGTGGGGGGTTTTTTTGGAGTTTTTTTTGTTTGTTTTTGTTTTGGTTTGGTTTTGTTTTTGGGGGTTTTTTTTTGGTTTTTTTTTTTTTGGTTTTTGTTTTGTTTTGTTTTTCTTTCAATTAGTCGTTTCCAGCAGTACAAACCTCCTGGGTTTTATTCCTCTTTTCCACTCCATTCAGGAGTGGCTCTGTTCCTGTACAACCCTTCCCACACAGCCCTGCTCCTGGCAGAGCTGGAATGCTGCATTCCAGCCTTTTTCCAGGATATTTTGGAAGTAGAGGCTGCACGAGCACGGAGGAGAATTTCCAGCACTTGCTAAATCATGCACTAAAAAGAGATGAATCCAGCCCAAAGAGTAGGCAAGCCACCCTTTGGAATGAGATCCTTGGAATTTCAACCAGAGGAATGTACCTTCATATGGAATCTGCTCCCAAGGAGGAAGGAATGAGGGAACAGTTACCCTGGGAGCTGTGGAATTCCAATTCCCTGTGGAACTGTGACCCAATTCCCTATGGAATGCAGCCCTTGGGGGAATGGGGCAGGAATTCTGCCACGGATGGTTCTCCGAACAACCCACGGGATAATAAACCTTAAATAAGAACAGATACATCAAAATCAAGGATTTCACTAAAGAAACCTTTAGATTTTGTCTACAGAGAGAGGAAAGCACCGACAGCAGGGAGGTCAATCTGTCTGGGACTGACACTCCCAAATAAATCAATAAATTTGTGTTTATTTTCCATCCAACTCCGGTTCTTTGACCCATTTTTGGGTCAAAAGCAATTTAAACACTCCCATTCTTCCACGTACATTAAATGTCAACTCAACCTACAGAACCCATAACATTCCTCCTCCTTTCCCCTCCCTCTGAGGGCAAAACAACCCCAAATTTGAACACGTGAAATCTTCCCAACTGCTCCTTCCTTATCCCTCATTTTCTCCTCCTCCTGCCGTTAATTTTCCCAACGTTTCTGCAATGAAACCCTGGAGAAGCGACTGCAGCAGAGCCCGGGTCCCGTTTCTATAGAGACAGAGCTGCCTGCATCCCGGGAAGCCTCGGAAAACCAGGGAAAGGAGCCGGCAGCAGGACAACGGCAGCGCCCCCGGAAGGTCCTTCGGGGCCCCTCCAGCCCACGGGTCTATTGTTCCATCATTCAATTCCCTGGATAATTGCAATCCACGGCCATTTGGGTCTTAGAGCCGGCTCCAATTAGGGAATGAGGGTTTGGAAAGGGGATTTGCTGCTGGACTCCCACTTCTCCCAGCACAGAGGCACCGGGTCCCAGCTTTCCCCTCCTCCTGCTTCCCTGTCCCCTATCCCAGGTTTTCTGTTCCCTCTGTCCTGTATCCCACGTTTTCCCTCCTGCTGTTCCCTCTATCCTGTATCCCAGGTTTTCTGTTCCCTCTATCCTGTATCCCAGGTTTTCTGTCCTACTGTTCCCTCCATCCCAGATCCCAGGTTTTCCCTCCTGCTGCTCCCTCCATCCCGTATCCCAGGTTTCCCCTTTTTCTGTTCCCTCTCTCCTCTAACCCAAGTTTTCCCCTTTTGCTGTTCCCTCCATCCTGTAACCCAGGTTTTCCCTCCTGCTGTTCCCTCTATCATGTATCCCAGATTTTCTGTTCTCTCTATCCCCTATCCCAGGTTTTCCCTCCTGCTGTTCCCTCTATCCTGTATCCCAGGTTTTCTGTTCCCTCCATCCCACATCCCAGGTTTCCCCTTTTTCTGTTCCCTCTCTCCTCTAACCCAAGTTTTCCCCTTTTGCTGTTCCCTCCATCCTGTATCCCAGGTTTCCCCTTTTTCTGTTCCCTCCATCCCATATCCCAGGTTTCCCCTTTTGCTGTTCCCTCCATCCTGTATCCCAGGTTTTCCCTTCCTCTGTCCCACAGGGCAGGGATTGCTGGGTTTGGGCTCAGCAGGATCCCAGGTCCAGGCTGGCTCTTACATCCCATAGTTTCCATAGGTTTCCATAGTTTCATGTACACACCAGGACAAAGGCATTCCCGGGGATGGTTCTGCAGCACAGCCTAAGGAAAGGGAATGTGGGATCCAGCTGGAACAGGAGACTCCCCTGGGACCCGCTGGAATTAGAGCCCAGGGATGGAGAGCAGCACTGGCTGTGACCACCACCGAAAATGCATTTACCCAAAAAATCCTCAAATGTCACCAAAAAAACCTTGTGTGTGGAATCCCAGGCTGGTTTGGGTTGAAAAGGGCCTTAAACCCCAACCCATTCCACCCCCAGCACCTCCCACTGTCCCAGGCTGCTCCAGCCTGGCCTCGGGCATTCCAGGGATCCAGGGGCAGCCCCAGCTGCTCTGGGAATTCCAGCCCAGCCAGGAATTCCCAGTTCCCAATCTCCCACCCAACCCCCCCGGCAGTTCAAAGCCATTGCATCTGGAAGGGGAGAGGAAAACCACCCCACGCCAAACTCCCACAAATTCCCTGCAATTCCCACAAATAACGGGAGCCCAGACTGGCACAGAATGGGGTTTGGATGAGGAGCCCTGAACCGAGAGAGCTCCCGGCTCCTGGAGACACCTCACTGCTGCTCTTTGGGAAAGATTTACTTCCCGAGGCTCTGCCAGAGCCGGGCTGAGGCTCCTCAGGAATTTGCAGGTGATTCACTTTCTTTTCACACCCCGAGCACCAGGGGAGAGGGGAGCAGCCGTTTGCCAGGGAATGGCTCCGGATCCCTCATTCCCGGCAGGGATGGGATGCGGTTACAGGCAGCACTTCAGCAGTCCCGGTTCAAGCATATTTCAAAAGCCACGGGCAGGAGGGAAGTGGTTTTTTCCGCGGCCAAGGTTTGAGAGCCAGGAGTTGTTGCGGCCGTAATTCAGATTATTGCCTAAAAAAGAGCTGAGGAGGCAGTGTCGGGGTCACTGTGGCACTGCCACACCCCCAAAACATCACCAAAATCCTTCTGTAAGGGACAATAAACGCCAGAACTTTGTGCTGGCTGCCCACATGGATACAACTCCCACTAATTAGCTCCAACCAATCAGCAGGGTGTGCCCTTTAATGAGCACCTGCCCTTCCCCTGCACATCCAGCACCCACCTGCAGCCAGCAGAGCTTTGTCACCTGTTTGTTTGGGACCCCTTTGGGGAACAAACCCACAAAAGTAGTGGGAAAGGAGGTGGGAATCCTCAGGGGTGTTGCAGGAGCCGGTCTGGCTCTGGTTAAATGACCCCAGGGTGTTCTGGAGGCTGGAATGGGCAGGGATGGCCACAGGGGCTGAGATTTGCAGCTGGAGGGAGCAGGGATTTCTGGCACTGGGAAAAGGGATGAATCCAGGAACGGAACATTCCCAGCTCTCCCAGGCTATTCCAGCAATCCCATGGCCAGCTGCAGCAGACAGCTCCAAGCCCTGCCTGCCATCAGCCGGGATGGGGCCGCAGCTTTTCCATCCCAAATTCCCGCAATTCTCTCGCGGGCCACGGCCAGGGCATGGGAGAGGAAAGTTCTGGAGCTGCAGGGTCACCGCCAGCCCTGGCTCTGCCCTGCCTGTTCACGGGGAGAGGAGCGGGGCAGAATTCCCGGCGCTGGCAGCGGAGCCATTCCTGCTCCCGGAGATCCCTCCGGTTGCCATGGAAACAACCTTGGCAGGAAAGGGCATCTCCGCATTCCCCGAGCGAGCGGCTGCGGCTCCGAGCCCATTGCAGAGGGCTTGGAGAGCCCTTCTCCCACCGCCCAGCCGGGAAAAGCAGCATTCCCAATCCCTGCCCCAAAATCTGCCCTTACAGCCCCGGGGTGCCTCTGCTGCCAGCCCATCGCCGGGCACCCCCCGTCCTCTGTCCCTTCCCAGGCTCCCAAATCCCGCAAATCCCCCCAGAGCAGGGCTGGCAGTGCCTCTGTCCCTTCCCAGGCTCCCAAATCCCGCAAATCCCCCCAGAGCAGGGCTGGCTGTGCCTCTGTCCCTTCCCAGGTTCCTAAATCCCTCCCAGCCCCGGGAAGCTGGGGTCCATCTGGCACAGGTGGGAATGTTTAATTAAGGAGCTTTTTTTAGCTGCTCCACACACCTTGGAGCACGGGAGGGCGAGGGGAGGGATGGGCACCTGCCCCGGGGCTCCAGCTGGGTTCCATGGATACCTTCTGGAAAAGGGCAGAAGGGTTGGCACTCAGCATTCCCAGGCTCCTCATAATCCCACACGTAAATCCCACTAGGAGCAAAGCAGGAATTTGCTGGGATGGGCAGGAAATGTTCCCAAAATCTAATCTCCAGTACCCCAAAATCCCCCCTGAGCTGCCCTGGGCCAGCCTGAGGCCGTTCCCTCTGCTCCTGTCCCTGTTCCCTGGAGCAGAGCCCGACCCCCCCGGCTGTGCCCTCCTGGCAGGGAATTCCAGAGAGGGAAAAGATCCCTGGGGATCCTCCTGTGCTCCAGGCTGAGCCCCTTCCCAGCTCCCTCAGGGATTCTCCAGCCCCTTCCCAGCTCCCTCAGGGATTCTCCAGCCCCTTCCCAGCTCCCTCAGGGATTCTCCAGCCCCTTCCCAGCTCCCTCAGCTGCTCCAGGTACTTCTCTTTTGGGAGAGCAGCAAATCCTTAGATTTGGTAATTCCTAAAAACACACTTCCCTAAAGGTTTTGACAACTGCAAATAGAAAACCCTCCAAAAACTCTTCCTGAACTGAGTCACTTTGGAGAGAGAGAGCCCAGTACCCCCAGAAGGAATCACCACCATGCTCCTGCTCCTCTTCCAGCCACAGAAACAACTGCTCCCTGGCAGGTTTTATCCCAAACATCACACTTATTTACATTAACTCTTGCCATTGTTCCCTGGGGGTTTATGCAGAGATGAATAAAAATGTCACCTTAAAGCTCTCTCTGTTTCTGAGGCCGGTGTAGTTTTAAAATGAGGTTTTAAAGGGAATGACATTAAAAAACGTGGGAAGGGCTGTCAAAGACAGCAGGCAGAGCTCCAGCCTTGCACTGCTCACATGGCTCAGCCTGAGCCCTCCCTTGGATGGATCCATTTGTTCCTGCTCTGTCCTTCCCAGGCTCTTGGTGAGGAACAGGGAGCTGCCCTGGGAATTGGGATTCACTGTGATCACCTGCCTGGATTACAGGATATTCCCTGAGAGCCTCATCTGCAAGTCATTAATGCCCTGGCTCACACGTGGCTGGCACCACTCCTGTCCCCAGAGAGCCCCTAATTTGTCCAGGAAAGTTCCTCCTCCCGGGGGCCATCCCTCAAACCCCGGGATCATTAAGGCAAGGTGTTAAAAAACAAACCAGGAAGCACAAAAACACTCAGCAGTCCTTAAAGGAAAGTGCCTTAATTAAGCAAAGAAAGTGATTATTATTAGAACCTCGTTTCTTATTTATAAGCAGCAGCAAATGTTAATAAGGGGAAAGTCAGCAGTTGCTTAATGAAACCCAAAGCAGCTGGGTCAAAGCACAGAGTGCAGGGAGAAATAAACCTCCAGCAGCTCCTGAACAGCAGGGATTTCAAATGTGCCTTGGAACGAGGAGGAAGCAAAGCTGCAGAGCTCACAAGGTGAGATGTCCACGCCAGGAAGGGCTGGGGTCTGCTGGGAGGCTGGAGCCACTGCTGAGCTACACCCAGCAGCCCTGACAGCACCCCCTTCCAGAGTCCCTGGGGCTGGAAAAGCTCTCCAGGGTCACCAAACCCACCCTGTGCCCCCTCCAGGGTCACCCAACCCACCCTGTGCCCCCTCCAGGGTCACCAAACCCACCCTGTGCCCCCTCCAGGATGTCCAAACCCACCCTGTGCCCCCTCCAGGGCCCAGAGCACTGAGTGACTCCACTCTCAGACTCCACTCTCAGTTCTTTGCTGGTTTTCTATTTCCAGTTGCCAAAACTTTGGGGGAAATGTGGTTTTAGGAATTACCAAATTTGAGGATTTTTTCCCCCAAAAAATTAAAATACCTGGATCAGCTGAGGGAGCTGGGAGGGGGCTGCAGGATCCCTGAGGGAGCTGGGAGGGGGCTGCAGGATCCCTGAGGGAGCTGGGCATGGCTCAGCCTGCAGCAGGGGCTCAGCCCAGCACTGGGGTCACCTGCAGAGTTCCCCAGAGCCCTGCAGGGCAGCCAGGCTGGAGCAGGGATGGGGAGAGGCCGCTGCCCTCAGAGCTGGGGGCCAGAGCTGATTTCCACCAAGGCAGATTTTCCCTGCTTCGTGCAGGGATGGCAATTATCTGCTTGACCACGAAATTACAGGCTGTTAGGAATCGTTTCATTCATCTGATAATTACAAGATTAACCAAAGCTCTCTATCTAGCAAGAGTTCATCTCGCACATGGGGTGGGCTGGAGCTCATTAGCTGGAACTGGCTGGTTTTCATTTTAAGGATAATAGCCCTGTACACCCAGAAAAAAATCCCAATTTCCTCTCCAGCACCCATTACCTGCATTTTTCCATGGCAAAGTGGCTCTGCCCGGGGTAAATACCAGCCCAGGGTTTGAGCTGAGCTCTGTGCAGCCCTGCAGGCTGTTGGGAGCCTCCAGCCCCCCTGGTTTTGTCCAGAAAAGAATGCAAAGCAATTAATTATTCACATAAAGTGCGTGAGACAGTTCGTTACAAGAATTTTAACATCAGAAGGCTTGGAAGAACCCAAAAGAGCAGGGTGACACCCCAGCTCTGCGCCCAGAGCTTTCCCAAATCCCAGCAGGGTCCGGGTGGGGAGGGACCTCAAACTCACCCAGGTCAAACATCACAAAGCAACGTTTCTGGTGATGGTGAGAGGAGTGAGGGGTTTGTCTTTGCAAACCAGCTCTGGGGCTGCTGGTAAAATCCCAAATGATTTTCCCTGGCGCTGCTCCCCTTCTGCCCCCAGAGCAGCTGGCTGTGCCATCCCAGCCCGAGGGGAACGGTGCCAGGGGCCTGGCACGCACACATTCCACCCAGGGAGGTGGAAACAGCTCAGGCAGGAGGTGGAAGGAGACGCTGGTGTCTTCTGGCCGACAGGGACTGTCCCCACCCTGCAGGGCCTGCTGAGCCAGCACTGGGGCCATGGAGAGCCAGGATTCATGGAGAGCTGGGCTCATCTCTGTAGCTATGATATTTTATTAAAAATCCTTTCCTAGGGTTTTTTCTCTCTTGAGAGCTGAGAGCCCCAGGAAAGAAATGTGAACAATAATTGTGTGCTGCTGTGGGATGCTACAGGTGCATCTTCCGTTGGTCCATGTGGATTGTTTTCAATTGATGGCCAACCACAGCCAGCTGTGCCGAGGCTGGGAGCAGTCACAGCATTTTGTTATGCATTCTGTTCTGTCCTGGTTCTTTGTAACCTTCTGATCTTTCTTTTCTCTCTGTTCTTTTAATATAGTTTTAATGCAGCATTTTAATATAAGATAATAAATCAACATTCCGAGAAAATGGAGCCAAGCCTCGTGTCTCCACACATGGGGTGTTCAGCTCAGCACACCTCTGCTCCCAGAGTGTTCTGGAACCATCCATGGCTGCTGCTCAGCCTGGGAACCACGGCATGGCCAGGGCTGGCAGCAACCTGAACACTGCTTTTCCCTCTGCACCTCCTGCACGGGAGGCTGGATTGGGAGCTGCCCCTTGCAGCTCTGCACCTCCTGGACGGGGGGCTAGATTGGGAGCTGCACCTTGCAGCTCTGCCCCTCCTGCACGGGAGGCCGGTTGGTGAGCTGCTCCTTGCAGCTCTGCACCTCCTGGACGGGGGGCTAGATTGGGAGCTGCACCTTGCAGCTCTGCCCCTCCTGCACGGGAGGCCGGTTGGTGAGCTGCTCCTTGCAGCTCTGCACCTCCTGGACGGGGGGCTAGATTGGGAGCTGCACCTTGCAGCTCTGCCCCTCCTGCACGGGAGGCCGGTTGGTGAGCTGCTCCTTGCAGCTCTGCACCTCCTGGACGGGGGGCTAGATTGGGAGCTGCACCTTGCAGCTCTGCCCCTCCTGCACGGGAGGCCGGTTGGTGAGCTGCTCCTTGCAGCTCTGCACCTCCTGGACGGGGGGCTAGATTGGGAGCTGCACCTTGCAGCTCTGCCCCTCCTGCACGGGAGGCCGGTTGGTGAGCTGCTCCTTGCAGCTCTGCACCTCCTGGACGGGGGGCTAGATTGGGAGCTGCACCTTGCAGCTCTGCCCCTCCTGCACGGGAGGCCGGTTGGTGAGCTGCTCCTTGCAGCTCTGCACCTCCTGGACGGGGGGCTAGATTGGGAGCTGCACCTTGCAGCTCTGCCCCTCCTGCACGGGAGGCCGGTTGGTGAGCTGCACCTTGCAGCTCGGGCTTTGCAGTTCTCCTGCCGGGCCATGGCTTCTCTCTGCTCCCTGAAACGCTCCTGGCTGACCCAGCGGCTCAGCCCTCTGCTGCCAGCCCCTCCGTGTGGGCACACCAGTCAAACAAACAGCCTTCTGAGCGCTCCTCTGGAGCTGCCAAGTTACTAATGGAGCACGTTCCTGTCTCCAAGCGCAGCTCCCATTCTCCAGGGAGAGCAGGCCGGGTCAGGAGGGACAGGAGAACATTCAAGCCCTGAGAAGAGCTAAAGCACGAACTTGTGAAAGATCTGAACGCCACCAGGTGTTTATAACTCTGTCCCTCATTACCTATGGATGAGGATAAAGGGTTTTTACCTCCAGAGAGAGGTTTGGCATACGGATGAAGCGCGGGAGAAGGAGCCAAGGCCTGTTCCCTCAGGAGAGCCAGGGCCCGCCCCGAGCAGCGCCGCGAGTGCCTTTCCGTGTAGGGCTGCCGTGCCGTGTGCCTTCATCCATAATGCAGATTATTCCCTCTCTAAATATAGCCCTGCTCCTCGGGAGCTGCCCCGCTCAGCCCCGGAGCCCTGCGGGGCCAGGCAGGAGCTGCAAAGGATTGGGATCCAGGGGGGTTCTGCTGGAGCTGCAGCCCCCTGGGCTGGGCTGGGGGTCCTGGGGATTGGGATGTGGAGCTACACATTGGGATGTGGAGCTCCCCTGGGCTGGGCTGCGGGTCCTGGGGATTGGGATGTGGAGCTACAGACCCCCTGAGCTGGGCTGGGGGTCCTGGGGCCATTGGGATGTGGAACTGCAGACCCCCTGATTTGAGGGTCCTGGGGGCACAGGGATTGGGATGTGGAGCTACAGACCCCCTGAGCTGGGCTGGGGGTCCTGGGGCCATGGGGATTGGGGTGTGGAGCTGCAGCCCCCCTGGAACAGCCCTGCCTGGGGTGGAGATCCCAGAGCTGCAGGGGCTGGGACACTGAGGGTCCCTCTGGATGCCCTTTGCTCGAGGCACAGGGTGGGAAGGAGCTGAGGGACAGCCTGGGGGTCCCGTCCCGTCCCGTCCCGTCCCGTCCCATCCCATCCCATCCCATCCCATCCCACCCTGCTGCTGCTTTCCCACCCTGCCACACCAGGGGTGCAGCTGTGGGGTTTGAGGATCCTTTTTGCCCTGTATCCCAGACCAGATTGGATTGGAAGGGGCTTTAAAGCCCATCTCCTTCCACCCCCTCCGTGGGCAGGGAAGGGAACCTTCCAGCCAAGTTTGAAGGCACCTTTAATTGGGCTTTTTGTGCCCCTTTAATTGGGCTTTTGGTTCCCCTTAAATTGGGCTTTCTCTGCCCCTTAAATTGCCTCTTTCTGCACCAGAATGGGAGAGAAGGACACAAAGCAAAGCGTGTCTGATGAAAGCTGCCAGCACAGGGAGCTGTGCCCTCCTGGAGCAGCCTGGGCTCTGCTCTGGCCGAAGCCAGAGGCCTGGCAGAGCTCCCAGGTGCTCTTTGCCAGGAGCAGCAGCCGTGCTGTGCCCGATTTCCCTCTCCAGCAGCTTCCCCCAGGAGCCAGGGCCCAGGTGCTGGAGATGCATCAGCCCCAAGGAGGGTCAGCCTGGGTGAGCCCCCAGCTCTGAGCCCTGGAGAGGGGGGACACAGAGCCCAGGGAAGCCTCAGTGAAATGCTGGATTCTCATCTGTGCCATGGAAGGGTTTGTTCTTCCTCTCTGTACTGGGAAGAGGTTGTTTAATTATTTAAATATTTAAGTATTTAAATGAAATTAAATTAATTATCCAATTAATTCCATTTTATTATTAATTATTTAATGTGTTAAAATCTTCCTGCTTTGAAACACCTCTTGGGGTTGGTTTGGGAAAAGCTCCTCTTGTGCTGAGGGAGCTGAGAAGATCCCAATCCCATTTCACCCTGATAACTCCTTGTTGCTGTTTATCACCAGCCCTGGCATTAACCAGGTGATGGATGAGCACACTCTGCTTTTCCTTGGGAATATGTGCAGGGAACGCTTGGATAATTACCTGTGAGGAGAGAAGAGCCTCCCGAGCTGTGCTTTAAATGAGCTGAGGGACTGGAATCGTTCTCTCTTTAATTAAACTCCTGACAGATCCCATATTTCACCTCTCTGTTAGCCTTGGACCTCTCCACGGCTTGTCAGGAATCCCTGATTCCAAGGGCTGAGGAAGAGGAGCATCCTGTGTGCAGCATCCCCTGCCTGGACGTGCTGGCTGTGGCCTCTGTGACTTTCCTCCCAAAATCTGGGAATTGCAGAGTCCAGCTGTCCCAGGGAGCTGTGGGAGGTGACCCCTTCCAGCCTGGCGTGGATCCATCCCAGCAGGGATCCATTCCCCAGTTTCAGAGCCCAGGGAACACTGGTTTTCCCAAGGGAATGGATCCCCCATGCACTTGGGATTTCCTTCACTCCCTTTTCTCCAGCCTCACCCTCCTTTTCCAGGGGAAGGAAACCAACAGCTGATGGTTTGCTCCTCCTCCTCATAAAAGGTTTCCTGAGGTTCCCAGATATTTAGGAGACAACATGACTAAAAATGGAAGCAGGATTTTTCCAGGTGTTGTTCTCAAACCCAGCTGGACTTAGAGGTTTGTCCCACCAAAATCTTAAATAAGCAGAGGAAAATGTATCCATACACATTCCATAAAATCCTAAAACCTCAGGATGTTTGGCTTGGAAAGGACCTTAAAGCCCATCCAGTGCCACCCTGCCATGGCAGGGACACCTCCCACTGTCCCAGGCTGCTCCAAGCCCTGTCCAGCCTGGCCTGGGACACTGCCAGGGATGGGAAACCCTCCCAAAGCTCTCCCAAATCCTATCAAAAGTGATTATCTATAATTTAATTATTAAAGTGTCTGTCACTCATATTTTCTGAAAAAACCCTTTGCCAGGATTTCTTCTCCTGGGAAGCTGAGAAGCCTCAGAGAAAAGTGTAAACAATAATTATGTGATCTGCTTCTCCTGTGTTTTGCTGCTTTGGGGTGTGGTAGGAGATTCTTTCATTGGTTGCATGTGAATTGTTTTTACTAATTGGCCAATTACTGGCCAGCTGTGTCAGGGCTCTGGAAGGACTCGCGAGTTTTCATTATTATCCTTGTAGCCTTCTGTCTGTATCCTTTAGTATTGTTTAGTATAGCATTCTTTAATATCATATAATATAATAAAATAATAAATTAGCTTTCTAAGAACATGGAGTCAGATTCATTTCTTTCCCCCTCCCCTGGTGACCCCGAAACTGCCACGAAGTGTCCTCCTCAGCTGCGTCAGTGAAACACCAGCAGCTCTGGCCTTGGCTGCCTTTGATGAGCAGCAGGGGGATGGACAGCACAGGAAACACATTTTCCTTGGCTGGGAGAATCCGTGTTTTCCCTGCAACCAGTGGGATGTGTTTTAGGAGCAGGACCACCCCTGATGATCCCTTACCTTGCACTGGGTGTCTTTAAAGTCAGAGCCAGAGAGCCAAGGCCAGACCTAAACCATCAGCTGGCCGTGCTAAACCCAGCTCAGTCATTACTGGGAGAGCAGCCAGAGGCCTCGTTTTTCTAGGAACAAAGCAGATCCAGGTTTTTCTGCTTCCCTTTAACCAAAACACCCTGTCCTGGAATGGTGCCAGGCGGAGGGACCCGCTGCCAGCAGAGCCAGCCAGGCACAGGGTGGGACCCCAATCTGCAGACCACACCAATTAGCACTCCCAACACGCTAATGAGGCAATTAATGGGGTTTCTCCAAGGAAAAGCAATAATCAATCAAATCCCAATCAAAGAGGGAATGCTCTGCTGAAGGACAGCAAAGTTTCAGATCCAGATGGGAAAACTTGGTGCCCTTGCTGGGAGAGCTGGGAATGTTCCCCTGGAGAGGGAAGGATCCAGGGAAACCTCAGAGCCCTTCCAGGGCCCAAAGGGGCTCCAGGAGAGCTGGAGAGGGACTGGGGAGAAGGCATGGAGGGACAGGACCCAGGGAATGACACAGGCAGGAGCAGTGGATCCAAGCCTGGGGTGTTGCTGGGATCTGCTCCCAGCCTCCTGCTCCGCCCTGTCCCCAGGTTTGGAACTTCTTTTCCCTGAGGAAATCCACATTTTCCTGTGGCTGGGAGTGTGGGGAAGCTCTCAGTTGGGATTTCCCTCCCAAGTCAGGCTCCAGGCTGCAGCTTTCACTCCCAAAGCCAAGCTTAGGGTGCTGGATCCATTGGAATGAGGCTCAGGGAGGAAGGGGGAGATCCCATTTTTGTGGGGTGGAGGCAGAGCAGGAGGTGTTTGATGGCTGGGTTTACATCCAGCTGCTCTCCTTTTCCACAGGGATTGTTTTCAGGGAAAGCCCAGGGATGCAGAGGCCCAGCCATTGTCTCAGCAAACCAGAGTCCTGGAGTGGTTGGGGTGGAAGGGACCCAAAATCCCATCCCATTCCGTGGGCAGGGACACCTCCCACTGTCCCAGGCTGCTCCAAACCATGGCCAGCCTGGCCTCGGGCACCTCCAGGGACGGGGCAGAAAATCTGGAATTTTTCTGTGTAATAAGCCCTCCCCACAGGGAGCAGCCCTTGCAGCACCACTGAATCCCTCAGGTGGCTGGAGAGAACCGGGATAAAACACAAACCTGGCAGAAGCCCCTCTCTGAAGGGTCTCTGCCGCCATTCCCGGGGCTTTTTCCTGATGGGAAGGGGGGGGAATAAAGCTGGTTTTGTCCTCCCTTGCTGTCCCACAGTGCTGGAGGAGCAGCTGACCGTAAGTCAGGGAGGCAGCTATTCCTGGGCTGTAATTAAACATTGGGAGAGTGGGAGGCACAAAAGCAGCACCATCTGCCACCCTGGTGGCACAGAAATAGAGCTGGAGCTGCCGCCCCTTTTGTCCTTCCCACAGCACCCTGAGGGGATCCAAAGGGGATCTGCAGCACTCCTGTGTTACTGTTTTGTTTTTTGGAAAAATCTCTTGGCTAAGATTCCTTCTTTTGGGAAGCTGAGGAACTTCAGAGAAAAAGGAAAACATTTATTTATCATTTATCTATCCTGTTTTACTGCTTTGAAATGTGGTTTAGATATTGTTTATCCAACAGGTAATTGTTTTATTAGTTTCATGTGAATTGTTTTTCCTTGTTGGCCAATAACAGCCAAGCTATGTCAGACTCAAAAAAAAAAAAAGTCACGAGTTTTTCACTCAAAAAAAAAATCACAAGTTTTTCATTAGTACCTTTCTAACCTTCTGTCTGTATCCTTTCTGTATTCTGTAGTATGGTTTAGTTTGGTATTATTTAATATAACATAAATAATAAAATAATAAATTAGCCTTCTGAGAACATGAAGTCAAATTCACCATTTCCTTCCTACCTGGGTTGGGTGGCCTGGAGCCAGCTGGGGTCCTGGGAGGTCCCTGCCCACGGGATTGGGGTGAGCTTTGGGTCCCCCACGCCCAGAGAGGGCTCAGTGAAATCCCTGCTCCAGCTGCTGACAGAAAATCCAGGCTCAGCACATTGGAGACGTTATTTTGGGCACAGTCAGATGAAATCCATCGATACTCCTCACTACAGGAAAACTATATTTGGCCAACTACAACGCTGCAGAATGGACTCAAATCCCAGCATTTTGGGGGTTTTTTTTGGGGTTGAGGTGCTGGCTCTGCTTCCCTGCCCTGGCAGGCAGAGGGAGGGCTGTGAGTCCTCGTTCCAAGTGGGGCAGGACTGGGCAGCCCCATCCCTGGGTCTGTCCCCGCTCCCACAGCCCTGCTGGCTGCCTTTGGCTTTGTCTTTTCCATTTCCCCACCATGGATTGCTCTGAATTCCAGCAGGATGGGGCCGTGCCCTGGAACGTGGAAGCTGGGATGGGACTGTGCCATGAACTGGGCACTGCTCTCCGAGATTTCTGTTCTCCCGTTGGAAATAAACACATTAAAGTGGTTTCCAGCAAAGGGAACAGAGCAGCTTCCAAGGGGAAGCTCCTGCTTCTGGGGGGGGGCCCCTTGGAGAGGGGGGGGCTCTGTGCCACCCCCAGCACCTGTGCAGTGCCCAGGGAGGGCCTGGAGTGCCCAGGGAAGGGGGCTGGATTCAGGGAAGGGTCTGGATTGCCCAGGGAAGGGTCTGGAGTGCCCAGGGAAGGTCTGGAGTGCCCAGGGAAGGGGCTGGATTCACAGAAGGGTCTGGATAGTCCAAGGAAGGGTCTGGAGTGCCCAGGGATGGTCTGGGCAGCCCAGAGAAGGGGCTGGATTCAGGGAAGGAGCTGGATTGCCCAGGGAAGGAGCTGGATTGCCCACGGCAGGGGCTGGATTGCCCAGGGAACGGGGCTGGATTGCCCAGGGAATGGGGCTGGATTGCCCAGGGAAGGGGCTGGATTGCCCAGGGAACGGGGCTGGATTGCCCAGGGAAGGGGCTGGGAGCTGGAGCAGCTTTCCATGGGGGCTGGGCTTGAGGGCAGAGGAGGCAGAGTCTCCACTCCCCACAAAATTCCTTTGGAGAGTCGCTGGAAGCTCCTGCAGGACCTGGAAAAGCAGAACAGGGGTTGAGGTTCATCAGCTGATGGATGAGGCCCATCCCGTGGATATTGCCACACCAGGACACAGATCCATGGAAGAAATGGCCCCAAAGCCACGAAGTGCCCTGCTGGAGCCCCTGCCAGGCCCTGGGGATGGTCCTGCCTGCCGTGGCACCTCTGCTGTGCCCGTCCCTGCCCCTCATCCGCTGCCCCCCGGAGCTGGAGCTGCTGGCCACGGATAAGGAGCCAGAAATAGCCCAGCACCAAGCATGTGATGGCCACAAATCACTGCAGAGCTGCTCTTGAGCATCTCAGATAAGGGAGCTGCCAGGAAACACGGGGCACGCAGAGCCTGCTGCAATTCCATCCAGTAACGAAGGGAAAATTAACCTTTAACGGGGGACAAGTCCAACGCTCCCCAGCCAAATCATGCCTGAGGTGCTTCCAGGGGAAGATTTGTCCTGGGTGATGTTTTTGCCACCTTGGGCTGTCACCAGGAGGCTCTGGGAATGGGGTGACATCCCCTGGGCTTGTTTTTCTGCTCTGGAGGAGCACAGCTGTTTTAAATTTGAAATGCAACCTGAAAATGTAGAACTCGAAGGCAGCCCGAGAAGAAAGGAGTTACCTGGGGTTAAACGTGGCTGCCACCCCTCAGACAGGTCCTGCTGAGGCCAGAGGGCCTTGGTGGGGCCAAATCCACGTGGAGCCAACAGAAAGGGTGTGGTTTGCAGGGAACAAGGACTGTTCTTGCTGTTTAAAAAGTCTGGAATCACAGGTTGGGTTCCTTTGGAGTGACCTTCAGAATCACCCCACTGCCACTGTCCCGGGGGTTCCAGCCTGGCCTGGGACACTCCAGGGATCCAGGGCAGCCCCAGCTGCTCTGGGAATTCCAGCCCAGCCAGGAATTCCCAGTTCCCAGTCTCCCACCCATCCCTGCCCTCTGGCAGTGGGAGCCATTCCCTGGGTCCTGTCCCTCCATGCCTTGTCCCCAGTCCCTCTCCAGCTCTCCTGGAGCCCCTTCAGGCCCTGCCAGGGGCTCTGAGCCCTCCCTGGAGTGGCCCTGTGGAACAAACATCCCATTTTCAGGACATGTGAACACCTAGAGGGAGGAATGTGCCGTTTTTGAGTCGTTCCAGCAGAACAAACCCAACTTTCAGCTGCAACCACTAAAACTATTTATTGTGCCAAGGAGTTCCCCGCCAGGACCGGGTTTCCAAGGAGCTGGCACAGAATTCCCAGCTCTGGTACCCCCCTGCAGCTCAGGGTACCCGACCCAGCCTAGGAGAGCCCCAGCCCCACACCCAGGCTTGTTTATCCTGGGTGGGATTTATCCAGCCCCACACTCCACGCCAAGGGCTGCTGCACTTTGTTCTGTGGCTGCTGGAATTGAGGACATCCAGCACTGTGTGCCAGGAATTCCATAATCATCATCAACATGCACTCGTGGCATTGAGGGGACACCAAGGGGATGGTGTCCTTGTGAAGGCAGAGTGGATTGTTCTGGGAATTATTTATATAAATATATATTATATATATATATATATAATCTTATATATTATATATATTTACATATTTATATACTTTAATATATAAATATATAATATATTAAAATAACATATGATTTCTAAAACAACATATAAAATCATATACAATGCATATATCATATTTATATATATCTATGTACATCTATATTTGTATATATTTATTTATATTTATATTTATATTTATATTTATATTTATATTTATATTTATATTTATCCTGGATGGAAATACCCCACAAACAATTCCACTTCTGCTCTCAGGTAACCCAAGAGGCTTCCAAGGACTGGCAGAACAAACCCAAGCACCAGAGATTTACAGGAATGATTGTAGGGCACAGGACGGCTTGGGTTGGAAGGGACATTGAGAATTATCCCGTGCCACCCTGGGGACACCTCCCACTGTCCCAGGCTGCTCCTAGCCCCAATATCCAGCCTGGCCTGGGACATTCCAGGGATCCAGGGCAGCCCCAGCTGCTCTGGGGATTCCAGGCAGGAATTCCCAGTTCCCAATCTCCCATCCATCCCTGCCCTCTGGCACTTTCAGCCCATCAACCCCGGCCCTGTTGCCACAGGAAATAATGATAAAAATTATAAATAACGGTAAAAGTGATAAACAGTGAGCCTTGGCAGCTCAGGGCTCATTGCTGGGATTAGAGCTCCCCTCAGTGGGATGCAGGGAGGGGACAGCCCCGAGTCACCGTCCAGCCTGGCCTCGGACCCCTCCAGGGATGGCACGGCTCCCTCCAGTGCGTATTCCATGAAAATTCCTGCTGGGAATCTCCTGGGGAATCCATCCCCAGCACGCCCGTGCGGATTCCTGCTGGGAGACACAAGATTCGGGGGGAAAAGGTCTAAGAGCCAACATTGCAAAGAAGCACTGAAGGGGGGAGGCAGCAGCAGTGCCAGGAGCTGCTCCAGCCAGGAGCTGGGCTGGAACCCCAGGAATGGAGCCGGGAAGCCGTGCAGGAGCAGCTCGGAGCCACACAAACATCACCAGGAACAGCAGGGCAAACCTCGGGGGACCTGCTGCAGCTCTGGGGGCTGCTGGCCTCCAGCTGTGCCTGGGGGTGAGGGTGGGTGTGAGGAAAGGAGTTTTCATGGGAAGGGTTGGAAAGCGCTGGAAGGCTGTGGGGGAGCCCCCGTGCCTGGGAATATTCAGGGAATGTGTGGATGTGGCACCTGGGGACACGGGGCAGTGGTGAATGACCTCAAAGGTCTTTTCCATCCTCATTTTATAATGCAGCATTTTCCAAGGAAGCCTCAAACAAGGAATTTGTCCCAGCTGTGCTCATATTTCTTCCCCTCTTCTGAGCAGATCCATCCCTTTCCCATCAGGAATATCCCCAGGCAGGAGATTTTCCAGGTGCAGGCACGTGGCACAGGAGCAGAACCAAGCCCAAAGCTGCCAGCAGGGCCCAGTCTGTGTGTCCTGCTGCCACATTCCCCTCAGGAACATTCCTGGGCTGCTGCCAGCAGGACAAAGCCAGTGCAGAGCTGGACAGAGCCAGTGCCAGAGCCAGACAAAACCAGTGTGGACCTGGACAGAGCCAGTGCCAGAGCTGGACAGAGCCAGTGCCAGGGCTTTGCCACGTTTTTGGCCAAGGGCAGGCGATTTCCAGGCTGGGTGCTGGGTGGGCTCAGCCCCCAGGGCCCCTCTGGGCTGTTCCCCTGCCCTGCCTCCATCACTGTTGGTCCTTGGTTATTAATTACACAATAACACCCAAAGCCATGGAGAAGAAGGAGAAGAAGAAGGAGAAGAAGAAGGTGAAGAAGAAGGTGAAGAAGAAGGAGAAGAAGAAGGAGAAGAAGAAGGAGAAGAAGAAGGAGAAGAAGAAGGAGAAGAAGGAAAAGAAGAAGGAGCAGCCTCCCCCCCAAAACCTCCATTTTGCTCTCTATATATCGCTATATTCTAAACCCTTAAACTCTGAGTTTCCCAGCCTGTGATATCACACACTTCTCTCCAAACTCCACACCCACAATCCCAGTTCTCTCATTCCATTTTGGAAGCTTCTCCAGGGCCTCAGGTCAGTGCAGTGTTCTCCTGGGGGTCAGTGCCTGGCAGCACAGAAACTCTGGAATCCCCAGCAGCCAGAACTCCAACACACCCCCTTCCATGGATCAGGAACTCCCTGTGGCCTCTGGCAGGTGGCTCCTCTGGCCTGATCCCAGGTTTGTGTTACCCTGGCAAGCCCTGGGCACACATTCCCCGTGCTCCACAGGCAGCTCTGCCAGCTGGGCCATTCCAGAGGGAATGCTGAGTTTCCCAGCCCTCACCTGAGCTCTGTGCCTCGGTCACTGCAGCTGAGCTCAGGGCTTGCCTTCAGATTCCAGCAGGAGCTCGGCACCCCAGCTGTGCGGTCCCAGGCAGGCTTGGTGACACTTTCTTGGACACACATTTCATTCTGGCTGGAGAGTTTTGTGTAAACGAGCAGAAGATGCCTGAGAGTGAGCAGAGGAGGAGGAGGAGAAATGAAGAGTTATTCAGGGCAGTAATGAGGAATATCAGAGGAATAATCACAAATGTGAGGATGTCCCACGTGCTGCAGTGGGATCACTTTAGTGTCCCTCAAAGGTCACGCCGTGGCTGCTTCCCAGGGGCTCTGCTCCCCCTCCTGCCCTGTTCCCTGGGGCTTCCGAGGGTTCTTACTGGGATTAAACAAATCCAAGGCTTTGTTTCGGGCAGGCCCTGGCACGGGTCATTCCATGGATGCCCCTGGATCCCTGGAAGTGTTCCAGGCCAGGCTGGCCAGGGCCTGAAGCAGCCTGGGACAGAGGGAGGTGTCCCTGCCATGGCAGGCTGGGATGGGATGAGCTTTAAGGTCCTTCCAAACCCAAACCAATCTGAGAACCCATGACTTTCTCCTGTAATTGATTTTTTTTTCTCTAAGGAAAACCCAACAAGCAGCTTAGGAAGAATCCATGAGTGGCTGGACACAGCTGGAGCCATTCCCACCTTTAAAATAATAATAAATAATTAAAATAATTTCCTGCTGTCACATCCCCAAGACTCACAAAACTCTCCAGCAAGGTGCTGAATGAGACCAAAAACTTTTCCAGACAATGCCTGTGAGATGATCAAATTAGAGCAGGAGAAAATATTTTCTCTGTTGAACAAATATTGAAATTTGTTTGAAATACACCATTTCCACTACGATGCCATTTGAGTTAATTACTTTACTGTAAATGTACCTCTTAAATAATTGCTAAACCTCAAGAAATGCTTTCAATAATTGACGGAGTTTTCCGAGGGAAAAATGGTGTTATTAAATCCAAATTAAATGCACATTTGAGACACTTCAGTAGAGTGCTGCCAGAGCAGAGCTTTTCATGCTGTATGAGGAATAACTTTGGGAATTAATGGCAGGAAACCTTCACTCTGCAGCCATCCATGAGCACCTCCTTCCCCGTTTGTCCCAATTCCCACACGCGTCTCGGCATTTTGGGGAATACCCCGGGGGTTTGGGAGCATCCCGGGTGTGGATGTTCAGCATCACCTCAGGGGGGCCAAACCCAGCCCTGGGGGATGAGCAGGGGCTGGGTTTGGGTTTTCAGGGGTTGGCTCCGTCCAGAACTGGGTGGAATTTCGGGAGAGCCCAGCGAGGGGGGTGAGGAGCCCTGGGTGGGCTCCACTCCCAGGACAGCAGGAGCCCCTGTGTCCCCTCCCAGCCGGATCCCGGAGAACTTCAGCCCTAACTGAGCTCATCTGAAGCAGAACAGCCATTCCCACACCCCAGATTTGCCCTGTCCTGCCGGGCAGTTCATCTCGGGAATCCCCTGGAGCATCCCTCGCTACGCATCCCTGCAGGACGCCGAAGCAGCCCCAGCCCTCGCGGGGTTCACCAACTCACCCCAGCACCTCCAAATCAGCCCCAGCCGAGCGCTGCGCCTCGGCAGAGGCGGGATGTTCAATTCCAGACCAAACCCGGCCAGCAGCACTAGAGGGAAGCATTTCCCCACCAGCGAACCCCGGCAGCGGGAAGGGCTGCGGTGCCATCAAAGCCTGCTCATCAGCGGCAATTAACGAGCGAGCTGCAATCAGCTGCCCCCGAGAAAAGCTCCGAGCGGATAATGAGCGGATCTGCGGCTGAAATTCAGTGTACAGAGGGTGGCAGCGCCTCCCCCAGCCCTGCTCGTTCCGAGGGGGACAGGGGGCTCCGAGCTCGGCCAGACTGTCCTGTCCTGTCCTGTCCTGTCCTGTCCTGTCCTGTCCTGTCCTTCCCTTCCCCGCCTGCAGCGCCCCAGAAATGCAGGTTTTTGTGATCTGAGCTGAGGAGCCGCTCGAGGCGTTAATTACGGCCGTTAATTATGAGACAGCCACCGACACTTGACTCTTCTGATGGGGAGGAAAAAGGCCTTGAGCGCCTCTTCCTACAGGCGGGACGAAAATCCTTCCAAAATTCCCTAGCGCTGGGAGAGGAAATGGCTTGGTCCTGCCCGGCACAGCCTGCTGCACCAGAAAACTGGGATAGAGCTGGGAAAGAACTAAAGAAATGAGATCTTGATTAATTCAGGGGGTTTGAGGTCTCAGAGGAGCGGGAGATGAGCTCTGCAGGGAGGGAATGGAGGTGCACGTGCGCTGGGATGGCGTGGCTGTGTCCCATATCCCATATCCCATGTCCCACATGTGACATCCCATATCCTGCATCCCATGTCCTGTGTTCTACATGCCACATCCCATTTCCATATCCTGCATCCCACATCCTGTATGCCATATCCCATGTCCTGCATCCTATATCCCGTATCCTGCATCCCATATCCCACATCCTGCATCCCACATCCCATATCCTGCATGCCATATCCCATATCACACATCCCATATCCTGCATGCCATATCCCATATCCCGTGTCCTGCATCCTATATCCTGCATCCCATATCCAACATGCCATGTCCTATATCCCACATCCCATTTCCCACATGCTGCATGCCACATCCCATATCCTGCATCCCATATCCCGCATCCCATATCCCACATCCCATATCCCATATTCCACATCCTATATCCCACATCCCATATCCCATATCCTGCATCCCATATCCTGCATGCCATATCCCATATCTCACATCTCACATTTCATATCCCACATCCCACATCTCATATCCCAGATCCCATATTCCACATCCCATACCTCATATCCCACATTCCTCATCCCATATCCCATATCCTGCATCCCATATCCCGCATTCCTCATCCCATATCCCACATCCCCCCATCCACATCCCCACATCCCATATCTCATATCCCACATCCCACATCCCACATCTCATATCTCATATCCCATATCGCTCATTCCTCATCCCATATCCCATATCGCTCATCCCGCATCCCACATCCCTCACCCCACACCCCATATCCCAGCTCCCAGGCCGTTCCCGGAGCCGCTGGTAGATGGAGCTGCAGCCCCAGGAATGCGGGCTCGGGCTCAGCCCCAGCGTCCTTCAGGATGGCTTTGATGGGAATTCATGGAGGCCGGGAAGAGAAAGCCCTGGAGGGAAAAGCGGGGCTGCTCCCCAAAGTTCCATAACGCTTAAGGGCAGATATCCCGGGCTGGGGGCAGATGTCCCGGGATGAGGGTAGATATCCCTGGGAAGTGCCCACCCCGGTCCCACAGCAGCCTCCCCAGCACACCCTGTGATCCCAGTGCTGGGCATCACTCCCATCCCAAAGGAAGGAATTGCAGATCTGGCTCTCCCAGCCCTGAGCAATTCCATGTCCCACATCCCATATCCTGCATAATGATAATAATCCCACGGAATTCCCTGGGACTGCAGACAGGACAATCACAGCTGGTGTTCAACACAAAGAGCGTGTGAGGGGGAACACTCAGCTCTGGGGATCCCAGCAACCAGGGAATTCATGGATCTGCAGGGATCAGTGAATCCATGGATCCCCAGGAATCAGTGAATTCACAGATCCCCAGGATCAATAAATTCACAAATCCCCAGGAATCAGTGAATCCATGGATCCCCAGGAATCAATAAATCCATGGATCCCCAGGAACCAGTGAATTCACAAATCCCCAGGAGTCAATAAATCCACAAATCCCCAGGGATCAGTGAATTCACAAATCCCGAGGAACCGGTGAATTAACAGACCTGCAGGGATCAGTGAATCCATGGATCCCCAGGAATCAGTGAATTCACAAGTCCCCAGGAGTCAATAAATCCACAAATCCCCAGGGATCAGTGAATTCACAGATCCTCAGGATCAAATACATTCACAAATCCCCAGGGATCAGTGAATTAACAGACCTGCAGAGATCAGTGAATTGACACATCCACAGGGATTGGATATCAGGATATTGGGAAGGAATCCTGCCCTGTGCCAGGCCCTGGCAGAGATTCCCAGAGCAGCTGTGGCTGCCCCTGGATCCCTGGCAGTGCCAGTGCCAGGCTGGAGCAGCGGGGGCAGTGGGAGGTGTCCCTGCCATGGCAGGGTGGGCTGGGATGATCCTTCATGTCCCTTCCACCCCAAACCATCCCAGGATTTTATGACCCTTCCTCTGTCCCTCTCTCCAAGGAAGCAGCACCTCTGGACTTCTCCATGAATTAATAAAAATTAACAACACAAACCCTGATTCCTGGCTGCTCCCAGCTCCTCCAAGCTAAAAATTCCCCGGACGCCCTGGGATGGATCCCCAGGATTGATTCCTGCCGGGAATATCCATTTGAACGGCAGTGCCCGGCTCTGAGAGCTGCCTGCGGGAGGCTGCGGGCTCGGGGCTCTGCAGCATTCCCTCCGGGAGCACCATTCCCAATTTCCCCTGCCGGAGCTCGGCAGCAGCACACGGACACACACGGGCGGCAGAGCTCCGGGAGCTCAGGAGCGGCTGCTGCTCGCAGGGCTCGTCCGATTTTTAATTATTATTTTTTAAATGGATCCTTCTTTTTTCCAACAGAAAATGCCAGCTGGGTGGGATAACACCGAGCTGTAAGGACCTGCTGGGTTTTTGTTGCTCTTTCTGACAAAAGCCAGGCAGATTTCCCAGGAAAACCTTCCAAGCTGCCCAGCTCTGCCCCTAAATCCTGGAGCATCCGTGGATTTGTGTCCCAGGCCCAAAATGCACAGGGAGAGGGAAACAGCACCAAAATAATGCCAAATAAATTTCCCTCTTTCCTCCATATGGAAAAGTGATGGGGTGCAAAACCCTTCCTGATACATACTTCCGTGATGTATTTCTGATTGAATATTTGCTTCAGATGCCACAGATTTAGGCAAAAAACCCAAAAACCCCAACAACAACAACAACAAAAAAAACAACAACAAAAAAAAAAATCAACAAAAAAACCCCAAAAAACAAAAACCAACCAACCACCACCAAAAAACCAAAAAACAAACAAAAACCAACCCAAAAAACTCCCACTAAAAAAGCAAAACAAATCCAAAGTTGTTTTCCAGATTCTCAAGGCATTTGGGTATCACGAGTTGTGTTAAAAACTGAAAATTAAATAATGACTGAAAGCTTGGAGTTTCAACGCTGGACTGGGAGTTCTGCTCCCAAAATCCACCCCGGAGGAAGGAGATGGTTGGCTCGGGATGTCAGATCCTGGCTCCCACCTGCAGCCGGGTTCACTTTGGGAATGTTCCCCTGGAATTTACTGACCCAGGGATGGGTGTTCCTGCTGCTCCTTGGAGGCACGGGAGCTTCTCCGTCTCCCACGGGAGCTCGTTCCTGGTTTCCAGCTCTGTGGAGCCTGGATGGTTTATCAGAAAGTTTCCAGCACTGAGTGGGAGCAAATAAATTAAAAAAAAAAAAAAAAAGGTGAAATCAGATAATTTAAGCTAATTTTAAAGAATAATTAGAACTATAAACCGAAGATGTGCAGCCCTGTGCAGCTCTCGGGCTGCAGCCTGCCTTTCCTTATTCCTGTGGTAATTCCTGCCTGCCCAACGCTCTGTGTGCACACCCGGGGGGACAGCAGGCACCCCAACCCCCCGAGCCCGGCCACCCCTCCCTGGAGCCTCGGGAGCCCCGATCCCCCCGCCCGGCCCGGGGGCACCGCCTGCCCTGGGGCCTCCCTGGAGGCGGCTTTTCAACAACTTCTGCCCCGGCAGTTTTGGTTCCCAGCTCAGGAAGAGCAGGCGGGGTCAGATCCCATTTTGGGGTCAGGGCCGGGATTTGGGGGCAGATCCCGATTTTGGGGTCGGGGCTGAGATTTGGGGTCAGGTTCCGATTTTGGGGTGGGGGCTGGACTCTGGGGAACCGGGGTCAGGTCCCGATTTTGGGGTTGGGGCTGGGATTTGGGGACAGGTCCCGTTTTTAGGATCAGGGCTAGGATTTGGGGACCCGGGGTCAGGTCCCAATTTTGGGGTCGGCCTTTGGGGATCCGGGGCCAGGTCCCGATTTTGGGGTTGGGGCTGGGATTTGGGGACAGGTCCCGTTTTTAGGATCAGGGCTGGGATTTGGGGACCCGGGGTCAGGTCCCAATTTTGGGGTCGGCCTTTGGGGATCCGGGGTCAGGTCCCAATTTTGGGGTCGGGGCTGGAATTTGGGGACAGGTCCCGTTTTTAGGATCAGGGCTGGGATTTGGGGACCCGGGGTCAGGTCCCAATTTTGGGGTCGGCCTTTGGGGATCCGGGGCCAGGTCCCTATTTTGGGGTTGGGGCTGGAATTTGGGGCCAGGTCCCGATTTTGGGGTCGGGCCGGGCTCTGGGGACCCGGGCAGCAGCACTAGGTGGCATTGTGAGACCGGCGGCTGCCCAGCCCCAAATTAGTGACAATTATCCCTCCTGCGCTGCTCCCTGCCATGGAACCGGTTCCTTATAGCCTGCAGGATAAATTCTATAGGGTGCCTGCCTCAGTCAGGGCTGTTCCTTCCCAGGCTCTCCCTTCCCAGCTTTCACCTCAATCTGTCATCCAGATTTGACACTGCCTCGTTCCAACAGTGCTCAGGAATGACATGTATATAATGTGGAATATTGTGCACATTTACAGCCAGCGCTTTTGCCCCTTCAAACATTGCTCATTGCTGGCTTCTGGCAGCCGCCGTGCTGGAGAGAAAATAAAATCACCGGGGAAAAAAAAAAATAAAAATCAAAACAAACCAAAGCCGCCACAACAGAGGGTTCTGTTCTGATCACCGGGAGGGGAAACTTTGATTTGGGTGCTGGACAGAGCGGGGTTGGATTTTCGGGGCTTGGGGCTCGGAATTGTCCGGCAGCTCGGGGCTAATTAAAGAGGAGCTGCACGGCGCTCGGCGAGCTCCCCGAGCTGGCTGCTTTACGATTCTCTTCCATTAACACTCCGGATTATAAATCAAATTAACTGGCATTTCTATTAAAAAAAGAAAAAAAAAAAAAAAGAAAAAAAAGAAGGAATCCTTTGAGGAGAGCACCCAGCCCAGCGGGCTGAGCCCCTTTTCCCGGGGAGGATGGATCCCATTCCAGCTTTGTTCCCATCGCCCCTTTCCTGCCCTCCCGGAACAATCAGGGAGGACGGGCAATTATTCCCTTGAAGGAAACAAAACAAAAAGTCCCAATTAGGCAGGGGTGACTTCCCGGCTGGGATCAGCTTCCAGCGGGAATCCGGCAGCAGCAGCGCCGATCCCTCCCTGCCCGAGCGCACAAATAAATATCCGTGAGCACACAACGCGCCGCGGCCACGGGGCTCCCAAATCCTCTCGCCGCCCCCAGCCCTGGGGTTTCACAGGGATTTTAAAATCAAGGCTCTGGCTCCTTCCCCCCATCCCGGAGCCGCTCAGCCGCGTTCCCGGCTTTCCCCGGGCTGGGGATTCCTTTGGGATGGGTTTGATTTCCTGCCCGCATGCCCCTTTGTGTGTTTTAGGCTGGAATTTGGGATTTGATCCCGCGGCACTGACGCTTGGAGCTGGTAAATGGGATGGGGAACAACGCGGAGTTAAACCTTTGGAATAAACTTAGGAATGATGGAGCTGGAGTGAGGAGAGAGAAATTCCTGCCTAAGGCTCTTCCCGTGAAGGAAAACCCGGGCTAGAGCCGAGCTCCTGGCACAGGGAGCAGATCCAGCCCGGATTCGGGAGGAATTATTGGAGGAAAAACCCCGGGAGCTCAGATTTATTGTCCCTGTCTGAGAGCAGAACGGCAAAAGGAGATCGTCCCTTGGCCAACAACTGCGCTGCCAGGAGAAAGAAAGGTCCCTGTTCCAGGGATGCTTTTTTGCTGGGAATGTCCCTGCAGAGCGCAGCGTGGTGAGGGACATTCCACACCGAAATCTCTGCCTAAATTCTGCCCAGACTCCTTCTTTTAGTGTTTAATTTGAATACTCGGAGCGGGGTCGCAGGCCGGGGCTGGGGGGGCGGCAGGAGCGCTGCTCCCAGCCCGGCACGGCGCTGCTGCCGCGGGATTCCTGCGGGAATTAACCCCGGGAATAACACCCGGGGAATCCTCGGCATCCCCCACCGCTGCCCGGACCGGCTGCATCCCCAGGAAAAGCTGGCATCCACCACGTTGGGAAGGATCCGCCGGGATTTAACCCCTGGCTGAGCCCGGACAGAACTTTCCCCTCTCACAGCACGGCTGCCGCTCTCCCTGCAGGAAAAAAAAAAACCAACATCCAGTGCCTTTCAAATCACCCCAGCTCTTTAAATCCGGCCTGGAAACTGGAGGGAAATGGAAAATAAACAGCCTTTCAGGGAGGGGCTGTGCCAGGCCAGGGCTGCTCCTGCGGGATCCCAATCCCAGCCCGGCACAGCTCCAAGGGGCACAGCAGCTGCTCCTGCTCCAGGAACCCTTCCCAATCGCCCGCTTTTCCAAGGAATTGCCGCGGCTGGGACTATTATTAGCCGGGCACGTGGCTCTCCCGGCTGGCCAGAGCTTTCCTGGGAGCGAGGGAGGGAAAAGGGAGCGGGAGCGGCTCCGCAGAGCCCCGGGCACGGGACGGGATCCAGCACATCGTCCTGGAAATCCGGGAAAAGCGTGGGAGGAAGGAAGGATCCTTCCCGCACGTGATTTATTGATGGCTTTTCCTGGTCACAGCACAAACGGATCAGCTGTGAGCCCCTGAGCTCCGGGAATATCCAAGTTCTCCTGCTGCCTTCGGGGAGCAGCGCCAGGCAGGGGCACCTCACCCACTGCAGCTTGCTCTGGATAATCCCCGGGTTTGCTCAGACCCTCCCAAATTATTTATTTTTCCTCCCACACTTGCTCTGGGCTGCAGGGAAGGAACAGCCGCGGATGGATTGATCCCGGCTGAGCTGGGCAGGGAATTATTGTCACTGGAAGTGTGGAAGGGCTCTCTGGCTGCTCTCTGCTCTCCATCAGAAACTTTGTTCTGCTTCAAAATAACAGGGGGGGCTCAGGGAGGGGGGAAACGGGGCATTGGACACAGGAATCCTCACTTAGGAAAAGTGACAGATCCTTGAGAACCTCCCAATATTGTCCTTTTAGTGTAAAAGCTTGAAATTCCTGAAACCACCTTCACAACAGGGATACCTGAGCTGGGATCCTTCAGAAATAAACCCTGAGGAAGGCAGGGATGGACTCTCGGTGCAGCTTGCAATTCCTTACTCTGGGAATGCGATCACTGGTAGCTCCTAAAAATCCCAAATCCCATCTCCCCTCTGGATCAGCCGGGAAATTATCACTACAGATGCCAATCAAGTCCCACCACCCTTCACCAGCACCATTTTTGGGACCCCTTGGAGAGAGGACGGACAGAGCCACAGCAGAGGTTCTCCCACAGCAATGAATACACCCGGAATATCCATGGAATATCCATGCAGTATCCATGGAATATCTGTGTCTTGCCACAGGCAGCGCATCCCCAGATCCAGGCACGGGTTGCAGGGAAATGGGGATTTTTTTTCCCCAGGGCCGCCGCCCTCCAGGAATGAGGATCCAGGGAGGATGCAGGGAACAATCCCCCCTCGCCCGTGGCAGCCCCGGCGGAGCGCCCTGCCATCGCCATGGCAACCGCGAGCCAATTACAGCAATTAACATTCCCGCGGAGCTGGCCCTCATCAGCGGCAGCCGCGCTCCTTTCTCTCCTCGTTTATCGCTCCGACCGAGCCCGGCGCGGCCCCAAATGGGCCCGGGATGGTCCCAAAAGGGCACAGGATTCCTTCCCAAATTCCAACCCTTCCAGACGGCACCAGGCAGCGCAGCTGGGTCCTTCACAAAATCACAGAATAAGAAATTATAACAATTGTTTTCAGTTGGTTTGTTTTTCTGGAATATTTGGTGCTGGTATCAAGACACCGAGGCTCAGTGTTTGAGCCCATTTTCAGTCCTCGGAAATGAATTAGAAGTGGGGATAAACCCGAAAATGCAGCGACCGCCTGGGTAAATCCCAATAAAAATAACCTTTAAGCATCCTGGATGTAAATAGAAAACCGTGGCACGAACCAGAGCGCTGGGACACAAACCCGCAGGGCAGGGAGCGAGCAGCTCCATCCCCATCCCCAGTTCCCCTGCAGCTCCATCCCCATCCCCAGTTCCCCCGCAGCTCCATCCCCATCCCCAATTCCCCCGCAGCTCCATCCCCAATTCCCCCGCAGCTCCATCCCCTGCAGCTCCATCCCCAGTTCCCCCGCAGCTCCATCCCCAGTTCCCCCGCAGCTCCATCCCCAGCCCCGGGAGCCTCTCCCCGCTCCGCTGTGAAGCCAAGCGAGGTCACGGCGCTGTGCCGAGCGAGGCACATGTAAGGTGACACCGTGCAAAGCCCAGCGAGCCGGCATTCCTGCTCCTCCCGGCATTCCTGCTCCTCCCGAGCCTCACCTGGCTCAGGTGGCACCACAAAGATCGAGTTCAACACCAGCCTTGTCGGACTGAGCCTTTTTCTCACCCGGAGCTGGGGCAACTGAGAGGTGTTTTATGAACTTTTGTTCCATTTTCAGCCTCGTGTGAAGGGTGGGACAATACAGATGTTGGAATTCACACCATCACCATCAGAAGGCAAATATTTCCTAATTCCAACACACTGTAAATGTTTCTTGGCCCATCAGCTTTAGCCACACCATAAATACCTTAAAGCCAATCATCTACAACTACCACTCGTGGGTCTTAATATAATGTATTTTTCACACTTTTATTTTCCTAAAGTATCCAGTCTTTTTTGCAAGGCCATTAAAACTTGTTTCCAGCTCCATTTCTCCCTCAGCAATGTCTGTCCTGCTCTGTGGCATTTCTAAGTCAGCATTTGCCATCTCAGGGTCTGCATACAGATGCCCACTGCGTGAGCCTTCTGCCAGGCCCAGAGCTTTCTGCAAACCCATTTCCCACACAGCCCCAGCATCCCTGCCCTGCGTTCATCATTCCCAGCGCTGCTCCGGGGTCAGGCTGGGGGGTCCAGCTGGGATCAGCACATCTGGAGTTGGGCACTGCGGGGGGAATCCCTCCTCCAAACCCCACAGGTGTGGGACGGTGGTCCCAGCAAAATAATTCAAAGTTTACTTTTTAGGGGGAAAAAAAAAAAAAACCCAAACAAAATAGTCACAACGAAATTGTTTTAAGCTAATTAAGAAATTAATGACAGCCCTGCAGGGGCTCAGCACGGCCATGGAATCACAACGAATGTCCACACCTGCCCCAGGTGGCACAACTCGTGAAGCACAGAGAAACCAGCCCCAAATGGAGAGGAAAGTCCTGCAGTGCAAGCTCAGCTCCCTTTCCGTGGCTCCCAGCGAACTCCAGGTCCCAGCTCACTGCCCGCAGCCAGAGGACAGTTTATTTAATTTAAATAAACCTTTCCTGCCAGCTCATCTGACGTGGCTGAGGCTGTTTTCAGTTTTATCCGAGCCCGTGACTGCAGAAGTGCCAAAGACAAGAGCAACAGAGTGCTTCGACTTCAGCATCTCAGCTGAAGGGCTGGAAGAGAAGCCAGCTGCAGGTTTGGAGCTGTCATTTCAAGTTCAACCACGATCCGAGGAAAGATTATAGAGAGGGAAAAAACCCTCAAAACCCAAAACAATCAAACAAAAAAACAAAGCAAAACAAAAAACACCCAAAAAAAAAAAAAAAAAAGGCAGAAAACCCAGCACACCCCCTCCCCCATGCAACTACTATTTCTTTATCTTAATAAAAATCTGGGATTTTTTATTATTTGGTTACTCTGTAATTTATTTTAAGCAGTAATAAATACTAAAAATCATCCAACTCCTTCCACACTCTGTGGCCCAAGCGGGGCTCCAGGGACTCAGCACTGCCCCTGCTCAGGTCCAGACCTCCTGTGTGCACTCACTTCACACTTTTGGGACAAATTATCCTAAACTTCACTAAAAATACAATCCAAACGAACAGTTTCCATTCAGAGTAAATAACAGCCAGACACAATTGCCACCAAACCCAGGAGCATTTCCAAAGCCAGAGCAGAGTTCCAGACTTCAGCTCCGGAGCCATTCCCGTTCCCTTTCCCAGCTTTAGACCCAGCTCAGGAAGGGGTTACCGAGCACCAAGGGCACAATCCCAGCCAATTCCCTGCCCGGGACTGTCCCAAAGCTCACCTGGGAAGGTGGGGTCAGCCCTGAGCGCTCAGGGACAGCCAGGGCAGCACCGGCACGGGAGAGGGGATCGGCCTGCGGGGCATCCCCGGAGCTCCGGGCAGCCCCGGGGCACGGCACCGCCCGGCTGTGCACCTGGGCACGGGTCAGACCCGCCTGGGCACGGGCCGGACCCACCTGGGCACGGGTCAGCCCCGCCTGGGCACGGGTCAGCCCCACCCGGGCACGGGTCAGACCCGCCTGGGCACGGGGCAGACCCGCCCAGGCACGGGTCAGACACACCCGGGCACGGGTCAGCCCCACCTGGGCACGGGTCAGACCCGCCTGGGCACGGGCCAGACCCACCTGGGCATGGGTCAGACCCGCCTGGGCACGGGTCAGACACACCTGGGCATGGGTCAGACCCGCCTGGGCACGGGTCAGCCCCACCTGGGCACGGGTCAGACACACCTGGGCACGGGTCAGCCCCACCCGGGCACGGGTCAGCCCCGCCTGGGCACGGGTCAGACACACCTGGGCACGGGTCAGCCCCGCCTGGGCACGGGTCAGACCCTCCCGGGCACGGGTCAGACCCGCCTGGGCATGGGTCAGACCCACCTGGGCACGGGTCAGACCCTCCCGGGCACGGGCCAGACCCGCCCGGGCACGGGTCAGACACGCCTGGGCACGGGTCAGCCCCGCCTGGGCATGGATCAGACCTGCCTGGGCACGGGTCAGACACACCTGGGCACGGGTCAGACACACCTGAGCACGTGTCAGACCCGCCCGGGCACGACCTGGGCACGGGTCAGACCCGCCCGGGCACGGGTCAGCCCCGCCTGGGCACGAGCAGCGCTGGGAATGCACCAGCAGCACCTGGGCAGCTGCAGATCCTCAGGGATTCAGGGACCCTCAGGTTTGGGATTCTCTGCTATTCCCAGAATCCCTGACAGATCCTCAGGGATGGGGTTTGGGATTCTCTGCCATTCCTGGGAATTCCTGACAGACCCTCAGGCCTGGCATTTGGGATTCTCTGCCATTCCCAGAACTCCTGACAGGTCCAGGAATGTTTGGTTTATAGGAGGAGCTGCAGACCCTCGGTGCTGTGGTTCGATCTCATTCCTGGATATCCCTGACAGGTACAGGAAGTTTTAAGGTCCAGCCACAAAGTTCATCTGGTCATGATGAATGATTTAAACTCTCCGAAACCCACCTTAAAATGTTTTCTAAAAATTTTGGTATAAGAACCACAGAATCCTAAAATAGTTTGGGTTGGAAGGCTAAAAGTCCATCCCATCCCACCCCTGCCACGGGCTGGGGCATCTCCCACTGTCCCAGGCTGCTCCAAGCCCCGTCCAGCCTGGCCTGGGGCACTGCCAGGGGTGGCAGCAGCATTTTTGGTTGGGTTTTTCCCAGCTGCAGGTGTGATGGACATTCCTGAGCTGCTGGGAATGTGGGAGTTTTTCCCAGAAGTTGCCAGTTCATTGCACAGAGTCTCTCTGGTGGCAGAACCCTGGCCAGGACATCCCAGGGACACTCCAGGGACACCCCAGGGACACCCCAGGGAAATCCCAGCATCCTGGGGTGTCTTTGGCCACTGTGGGAGCATCATTGGAAGGCAGCAGTTGTGAGGCAGCTGCCGAGTGGAATCTGTGCCTGCGCTGAGCCACGTCAGAGCAGATTAAACCAGCTGAGGGCTGGCTCAGGCCCTTCCTGAGCAGCAGCCTCGCTCTTCACAGCGATTTTCCCCAGCCCCAAAATAATCTGTGTGGAAAAGGTTGTAGAGCCCAGGCAGCCTGGAGTGAGCGCAATAAATGCCAGGGCCGCTCACACGGCCCAACGTGTCTGCCCGTCCCAGAGCCTCACATCTCAGCAGCTTGATTTGATTATCTTGATTATCAGCATCTGCTTTAGAGGCTCCCGCTATCAGAGAGGAGCCTTCAGCTCGAATCACAGCTGCTGTCTGTTCCCCGTGACAGAGCTGTCAGCGCCAGGCGCGGGTAGCAGACCTGACTGCAGCATTCCAGAGCCTGGCAGCGGCTGGGGACGTCCTTCCTGCAGGGACAGGGACAGACAGGGGAGAGCTCCTGCAGAAAAGGGTGACCCTGTGGCTCTGCACAGCTCCTGCCAGGAGGGCACAGCCGGGGGGATTTGGGATCATTCCAGGGAACAGGGACAGGAGCAGAGGGAACGGCCTCAGGCTGGCCCAGGGCAGCTCAGGGTGGGCACAGCAGGAATTTCCCCATGGAAAGGGGGCTCAGGGATTGGAACTGCCCAGGGAGGGTTGCAGTGCCCATCCCTGGAGGTGTCCAGGAATTCCTGGAGGTGGCACTCAGGGCTGGGGACAAGGTGGGGATGGGCACAGCTGGGACTCGAGGACCTTGGGATGCTTTTCCAGCCTCAGGGATCCTGGGATTCTGTGTTCAGCCCCTCTGTGGGGCCAACATTTTATTCCTTTTCCTCTTCCTTTTTCCCCTTTGTGGATTGGAATTGGAAGCAGGAGGTGCTTGCGAAACTTTCCTGCAAAATTAGTCTGACCCTGAAAAAATGCACCTTCCTTAGGAAACCAATTTATCCTTAAAAATGCATTTACCTGAAAAAAACTGAACTTAGCTTAAGGAAATGAACTTAGCCTAAAAACAAAACTAAAGAAATGCACTCACAGAAAAATTTATCCCAAAAATTAAACTTAACTTTAAAAATACAGCTCACCTAAAATATTACACTCACTCTAAAAATGCAACTTACCCTAAAAAGTAACTTGCACTAAAAACTGAAGTTATCCTAAAAAACAAAACTTTATTATTAACTTTATTATTAACTTTATTATTTTATTATTATTATTGCTGTTATTAACACAAAAGTTTATACAAAGATAATTGATACATTATATATCTATATATACTTATATAATATCAATATATACATTATATAAAATGATATAGAATAATTATTATTGCTGTTATTATTAACACAAAAGTAATCCAATAATAATTTATACATTATATATTTATATATAATATAGATGTGATGGACATTAAATAAAATGCTACCTCTCAATATTATTAATATCAATAATAATAATCATTGCGCCACAATTAGAGCAATGTTAATTAACCCAAGGTGCTTTCTCCTCATTGCAGCTCCTGTTTCCTCCTGCTCCTGTGCCCTGCAGGAATCCCTGCCTGCAGCTCTCCCCTCCCAGAGCCCCTCCAGTGGAGCCTCTCCAGTGGGAACGCTGTAGGGAATGCTGTAGGGATGGGGATGCTGTAGGGAATGGGAATGCTGTAGGGATGGGAATGCTGTAGGGAATGGGAATGGGAATGCTGTAGGGATGGGAATGCTGTAGGGAATGGGATGGGAATGGGAATGCTGTAGGGAATGGGAATGCTGTAGGGATGGGAATGCGGTAGGGATGGGAATGCTGTAGGGAATGGGAACGCTGTAGGGAATGCTGTAGGAACAGGAATGCTGTAGGGAACACTGTAGGGAATGCTGTAGGGACAGGAATGCTGTAGGGAAGGGAACACTCTAGGGAACACTGTAGGAACAGGAATGCTGTAGGGAAGGGAACGCTGTAGGGAAGGGAATGCTGTAGGAACAGGAACGCTGTAGGGAAGGGAGCGCTGCAGGGAGCGCTGCAGGGAGCGCTGCCCAGCTCTCCAGAGGCGCTGCCTGCGCTCCTGCAGCATTCCATGGGCACTCCCTGGACTCCGCGCTCCGGGAGCAGCGATCCCTCCCCGGCTGTCCCAGGGACACCATCCCGCTCTCCCAGGGCACGGCCACCGGGATCCCCGGCCCTGCCCCTGCCCCGCTCCACAGCCATTCCCAGGCCATTCCCGGAGCTTCCCCAGCCGGCTTCGGGACGGGGGTCTGCCCCGCCGGCAGCACTAGGTGGTGTTGCAGGGTAGTTTTGTGGGAAACTGGGGAAAAGGCAGGAATTCTCTGCTGGTCCCCCCTTCCCGAGGCTCCAGAAGTCCCAAAGGTGCTGCGGTGCCTCTGGCCAGAGGGATGTTTGGGATCCGTTTTCCAGCCGCCCTCTCCACTGGAGGAGGTGGTACCCGGGCATCCTTCACCCCCCACATCCAAATATCCATGTCCCAGCATCCCTGGAGATCACTCATCCCTGCTGTCCCTCCAGGAAATCAGATTCCCTACGGCCTCACAGGGGTTCGGGTCAGGTATTTCCACATCCAGGGACATTCCTGCCACTCCAGGACATTCCTAAATCTCCAAATTTCACTTTATTTTCTCAGTGGATGGATAAAATACTGGATGCAATTTCCAACCTGGATTATCACTGCTGTAACTCAACCCCCTGAAAGAAAGGAAATTTTCAATTAAATTTTTTGGTTCAACATCAAAATATTTTGAACTTGAAAATATTTCAAATAAGAAAATACTTCAAGCATCAAAAACATTTCAAGCATCAAAAGTATTTCAAATCAAAATATTCTGACCATTCAAAACACTTCAAATATCAAAATATTTCAAAATAATTCAGCTATTCTGGAAGCTAGAAACACTGCCAGCTTCCAGGAGAATTTGTGTTTGGATGGATCCAGAAGGAATATAAACAGATAGAGGAAGATTGTGTTGCACACAAGTAGAGATATCATAAAATAAAGGCCTTATAAAATATGGTTTAGGCCCTGCTGCTCTGGCCAAGCCAGCAGAAAGCTTGGAACTCCCCACGTGAAAAAGCACAAGAGTGAAAGCAGCCGGCACAACGAAGAGGAAACGTGTCCCATGGCAATGGGAGAACGAAACGTGTGAGCTAACCAGGACCAGAGAGCTCGGACAGGCACAGCCTGGCCACTGCAGAGCAGGAAAGAGAGTGCCAGCGAGCTCTTGGCCACTCAGGTCCAACACAGCCTTCTGTATTTGCTGCAAACACGAGCTCTGTGAATACAGAACAGCAGCTTTGTGAATAAAGAACAGCAGCTTTGTGAATAAAAATTTGCCTTTTCTGCACGGAGCCCTCTCTGCTTTCCTGCAGCAGCCCTGAGCCCGCTCCTGCTCCCTGCCCTCCACAGAGACCAAACGAGGCCAAGAACTCCAAGGCCAAGGTGGGTGGACATTGGCAGGGGCTGCCCAGGGGGGTTTGGAGTGCCCAAATCCCTGCAGGTGTCCCAGGAATTCCTGGAGGTGGCACTCAGGGCTGGGGACAAGGTGAACATCAGGCACAGCTGGGACTTTGGGACCTTGGAGCTCTTTCCCAGCCTCATTTCTGTGATCCTGAGCACCAGAATCCCCAGGGCTTTTCCCAGAAGGGAATATCCATCAATCCAAGCCCAGCAGCAGAGGTGTCCCTGCCCCAGCCCCTTCTGGCAGGGAACGTTTTGTGTTCCCCACAGCCCCAAACTCTTCACACCAACAACAGAAAAGGAGCCCTGGAAGTCCTTAAAGCCCTATTTTTGTAAATTGGGGGAAAAATTCTTCCTGACAAGGGTGGTCAGTCCTTGGCAGGGGCTGCCCAGGGAGGTTTGGAGTGCCCATCCCTGGAGGTGTCCCAGGAATTCCTGGAGGTGGCACTCAGGGCTCCGGGCTGAGACAGGGTGGGGATGGGCACAGCTGGGATTTGATGATCCCAGAGGGCTTTTCCAGCCTCAGGGATCTGGGATTCTGTGCCTGAGCCAGATCCAATCCCCCTGGTGTAAAATCCCCCATGAACCCCAACATTTCCAGCCCTGTTTTCCTGGAGCTGTGCCCTGTCCCCCTCCCAGTCCCAGGAATTCTCCCCGGTGCCAAAGTGCTGCTCCTGCCACCCCCACCCCGTGTGCCAGAGGTTCTCCTGCATTTTTCATTATTCCAGCCCTGAACGAGCCGGGAAATCCTTAATGAGACATTTCCCCAGCCTCTGTTTTACATTCTGCCCGTGGCATAATGAGGCCGGGCTGGGAGGAAACATCCCCAGCACTTCCAGCACCTCCCACTCCCCACTTCCAGCCTTGCTGCTGGGATTTTTCCCTGCTGGATGTGGGGAATTTATCCCAGCTATCAACAACCCCCGTGGCAAAGGCAGCTCTCTGCCATCCTGCTTTTATTTTTTTTTTTTTTTTGGTTGGAAAGGATTCCTGCCCGTTTATCCTCAGGAATACTGGGGGATGATTGCAGCCTGATAAATCCAGCAGCAATTTCTCCTTCACTCCCAGCCCCTCCTGTGGATGTTTCCCACTTTGGAGTTGCTCAAACCTTTATCAGAGCCATTCCAAACCTTCCCAGGGAGGTTTTCCAGCCTGGCTCTGCTTCCCACAGAACCCAGCACGGGAAGTTTCGTGCCTTCAGCTTTCCAGTGATGTCCTAATTAAAGAGCAGTGAGATTTATGGGGAGATGCAGCTTATTAGGCTAATTTGGGCAGCTGAGAGGCAGCCACGTGTTGGGCTCGTTTAAATCCCGGGAGCTGATGGCACTGGCTGGGAATTTGTCTTTCACTTCACTACTTTTAATGGCATTTCCATGGCTTGTGCCAGGTGCTCGTGCACAGCCTGGGGAAGGTCAGGGGATATCCACGGATCCATAGATTTCCCTTCCAGGACACCCCCACCTGCACAAAGAGCACTGGCATTTTCCTCACGGTGAAAAATGGCTCTGGGGACTCACAGCTGGCTCTGAATCCTTCTCAGAGTGGCAGAATTTGTCCAAATGTGCCCCCAAATCCTCTTTTTTCAGCCCGTTTTCCCGTTACATTTTTGTTTGGGGCGGATGAATTTGCTGTTCGAAGTGTGGGGTCATGGAGAACTCTGTGTGCCCTGCGAGCCTCAGGGACTCATCCTGAATTTCAAAGTCTCTGCTCAGTTATCTGCAGCCCTCCCGAACTTTCAGCACATTTTTAGGGTATCTCAGACACTATTTTGGATTTTTTTTCCCTGACAGATCATTCATTACTGTGGCTGAGACCCAAAATCTGCACCCCAAGTGTGGCAAAGGCAAGCAGAGGCACCAGGAGGATGAAAATCCTTTTTCTCCTTGCGGTGACCACAGGAGCAAACCCTTCCCTCTGCCCTAACTCCAACACAAATGGGAGCTGCTCCCGCTACACAGAAATATTCCCCACCCTTCCAACCCACTGGAAGAGCACAAGGAAGGATTCACACCCACAGGAGTCTGTGTGTTAAAAAAAAGTCCAATTCTCTGTGGAAAATAAGGGAGATTTTAACATTTACCCGTTTTTGTTCCTGCACTCCTCCTGCACAGCAATATTCCCAGGAAGCTCCTCCTTTCTTTGGAAATTCTTAGGAGAAAACAACTTTTTTCAAAAGGGGAGAGATGTCTGATGGGCAGAACTGAGCTCCTCTGACATCCCACTCCTTTTCCATTCCCCAGCTCTTCGGGAATGTTTCCCAGGCTCCTCTCCCCCTCTCCTGAGCCTCCCTTTCTTTTCCCAAACATCTGCTACAAATATCAGGCTTGTTTAGTCCTGGCTTTGCCCGTGGGAGTCCTTCCTAAGCCTGGGGCAGCCTCGGGGTCTGCCCTGTCCGGGTGTAATCCCATCCCTCCATGAAATTCATCCCGTTAATCCCATCCAGAGCTGGAGCTGCTGAGCCCCGCGGTGGAACGGGATGTCCCGGGAAACTCCGAGTCAGGAATGAGGGAAAACCTCATTGCCATCCAAAGGGGAGCACTGGGTGATGGAGGAACTGACTGCTTAAAGCTGCTGGGAGGCTTGGGCTGGAAGGGACTTTAGGGACCACAGGGCCTGAGCTGGGCCAAGCTCTGCTGCTCCGGGAGTGCTGGGAAAGGCCAGATCCTCTGGATGGACGAGGCTGCCTTGGGAACGTCCCAGGGGAAGGCCAGGCTTTGTCCCCTCGGCTGTCACCTGCACAGTGACACAACCCTCTAAACAGTGGCACTTCTTCGACACTTCCCCAGATGGATTTTCTCATTATCCATTTACCATGGAGCAATGGATCTGTGGCTGTATCCCATCCCATCCCATGGATCCCATCCCATGGACCCCATCCCATCCCATTATCCCATCCCAACCCATGGATCCCATCCCATCCCACGGATCCCATCCCATCCCATCCCACGGATCCCATCCCATCCCATGGATCCCATCCCATTATCCCATCCCATCCCATCCCATGGATCCCATCCCATTATCCCATTCCATCCCATGGATCCCATGCCATCCCATCCCGTCCCATCCCATCGATCCCATGAATCCCAACCCAACCCATCCCATCCCATTGGCAGACAGGGAAGAGCTTTGGGACCCTGTTTGGGATAAACTCCACTCCAGTGAATTCCCACTCCCAATCCCAACACCCCCAGAGATCCCAGCACTCCTGGGCTGTGCTGATGAAAACGGGAGTTCCTCTGCTGGATCCGGGGATTTAGGAGCAGAACTCCTGTTCCCTCGGGTGCCACGTCCCAATAACTGCGGTCCCCCAGCCAGTGGCACAGTGGCAGCAGCCCGGGGCTGGAGGATGTCCCCTCCTGGCTGGAGAATGTCCCCTCCTGGCTGCAGGATTCCCCTCCTGGCTCATCCCCCACTGCCAGCACGCCCCCAGCCCGGCCGTGCCGCCGGAGTCGCGGCAGTGTTTGTCCTGATCCAATATTTGTCTCATCCCGCTCCTCCCCGGCAGTGTTTGCCTTATTCCCGAGCGGTTCCATCCTGTGTTTGCCAGGCTGGAAACGCCTCGCACCCGGAGTGAGCGGCACGGAAAATCCCGGGAAGGGCCGGCGGCCGAGCCCCAGCCCTGCCACCCGCAGCCCAACAATTCCCTGCCCAAATCCAGGGGGAAAGGGCTGAAGGGCTTTGGGAAGTGTTTTAACACCATTCCCAATGCCAGGACCAGCTCAGCTGGCCCCGGGTTGTCCTCTCCATCCTGATCCTGAGCAATTCCACTGAGGAAAGGACAAACAGCCACCCAGACACGGGATCGGGGTGGGAGGGACCTCTGGGGTCACCTCTGGGGGCAAGGAATGAAGGGGGAAGGAGGAAAAAGGGAAGGAGGGAAAGGGGGAAAAGAGCAGGGGAAAAGGAAAGAGAGAGGAGGATGCAGGAAAGGAAAGAAGGGAGGAAAGAAGAGGAGAGAGAAGGGAGAAAAAGAGGGGAAAGGAGGGGAAAAAGAGGGAAAAGGGCAGGGGAAAGATGGGGGAAAGAAGATGAAAAGAAGGGGGAAAAAGGAGGAGAATAAGGGGGAAAAGAAGGGCAGAAAAACCAGGATTTCCCCCTTTTGATGTAATTTAACAACTTTTGCTCTCTCTTTCCCTTCCTCTCATCTCTCTTACTACAAATCACGGCTTGCCTTTCATGCTGAGGACCAGGCTGGAAGGTGGCAGGGAGAATTCATGGACAGAGATGACAAAAAGCTTCTCTCTGGATATCTAAAATACTCCACAATATTCCCAAGCTGGAAGTTCTTTCCAGAGTTTTGCTTGAAATAAAAAAAAAATAAAATTAAAAAATGTTCAAAATCAGCGGTGACCTTAAACCAAGGAAATTGTGCCCATCCCTCCCTCTCCTGCTAGGAGGAGCAGCCCTGGCAGCACGGAGCCCAGGACGTCAGGAATTCACAGGCACCAGCACTTCCAGAAGCCTTCTTGGACAAGGTTTCTGTTTAATTGGCTTAAAAAGCCACTCTTCTCCCACACAGGCTCCTGCAGAGCCATCTGTGCAGGGAATTGGCAATCTGGAGAAGGAGTCTGTGAAGGAATTCGCCCTGCTTGGCGCTGCTGGATGCTGGGGGGAGGAGAATTCCAGAGGTGGTGCCCAGCTGGGACAGCCAGGGCACAGCCAGGGCTCCAAAGGGCACTGGGAATTCCAGGTGTACTGGGAAAGGCCTGGTCCATGGGCCAGGATAGAGAGGAAACCTACGGGGATGGAGGAGTTGGGCCCTTCCAGGGTAATTGTGGTGAGGAGGTGAAAATTTGCATTCCTCATTTTCTCTTGGAACTTGGGAAGAACAATTAGGAACTTGGGAATTAAGGATGAAATGGGGAGAGTAGCATGGAGAGTTGAAGGAAAGGCTGCTGGAGGGCTCTGCCTCACAACTGCTTCATTTCCAGCATTCCCAGGTCCAAACCTCTGCCAAGCAACCGCAGCCTGTGCAGATGGAGCTCCTGCTCCAGCACTTCCAGCTGCCCCAGGACAGCAGGGAAAAGCTGAGGGCTGGAGCCAAACCCAGAGAGGAGGATCCAGGGATCTGCCAGGCCTGGGAGCAGAGCACCAGGAGCTGCCAGCATGAACAGGACGGCCTTTCCCAGTCCATGTCCATTCCATGCTTCCTGGTGCCACCCTGGGCCCCACCCCAGCCCAAGGCAGGGCAAGCTCCCGACTGCAGCTCTCCAATCCCATCCCTCCCAGGCACAGCAAGGATAACCAAGGGATAATTCAGTGGGGTTCCCTCAGCCAAGCCATCCCCAGCAGGTTTGGAGCTCACTGCATCCCTGATCAGGATTCAGGGCAGAGCCTGAGTCCCTGCTCCCAGGGCTGCCCTCTCCCATTCCCAGGAGCAGGGGGCTCCATGAGAACAACTCACTGCAAATCCGAGAATCTGCAGCATTTCTCATCCTCAGGAAAAGGCCTTTCTGTGGTACCAACAATTCCCGAGGGCATTCCTGGCAGGGAGTCATCCTTCCAGCAGCATAAATGACTCCAAAGGGGACTCAGCCCTGCAATTAAACCTTTCAGAGCAGGTGAGCACTCCTCCAGATGAAATCCCGCAGGAACACGGCCTGTGGCACGCGGGGTGCTCACGGAACACACACAGCCATGGCACAGGAGCTCCTCATTTCCCGGGATCCGCCCCACACCCAGCAGCTCCGGCTGATTTGGGATCGGGGCTGCGCTGCCCTCTCACCCTGACACGGTTTTTAGTAGGGTTTAACCACACAGAGCTGAACTGCTCCTGAAGATTTTGGCAGTGGAGTTCTAGCAAACCGTGCTGGGCACGTGGATCCAGCCCCTTTGGCATTCCCACTTCTCCCACCTCCCTTTTCCAGGGGGTCCCATGGCTGTGTGATCCCTCATGGAGCCAAGGGAATGGGGTTAAGGCAGGAAATGGGGTCTTGAGGTTTCTTCAGCCTCAATGACCTGGTTCGGCTTGATTTGGGAATGGAGAAAGGGAAAATAAGAGATGGGAGGCAGGAAATAAATGGGAAATGAGGGGATTTGGAAAAATTCATCAGCAAAAGTAACCAGGAAAGAGGGGGAGAAGCACAGGGAGGGGAGCCCTGGGACTGCACCCAGTGGTCACGGGGGTGGTGAGAGGGAACTGGCCCCACAGAGGGGATGAACACACAGCTCCCTCAGGGATTCTCCAGCCCCTTCCCAGCTCCCTCAGCTACTCCTCCTATGCTTTAATCCCCACTGACCCTCTCAGGGATTGCTGGCAGTGTCCTGGATCAGCACCCCAGCCTGGCCAAACCCCCTGAACACAAACCTTGAGCCACAGGGAACAAATCCCAAAGCCCTCACGTCCCCTGGAGCTGGTGGCACCTGCTCCTGAATCAGGGCAGGTCCAGCCCCAGCTCTGACTGTGGCACCCCAGGACAGCTGAGCTGTGTTTTCCTCACGTGCCACATTTTTGCAAAACCCCGAAGAAAGAGGAGATAAATAAACCCCCATTACTGGCAGGCTCAGCCCCTGGATGAGCACAGGTTGAAGTGCCCGAGTTCCGAGGAGATAACAATTACCAGCAAGTCATTACTTACAAACAGGATAATTTTTCAAGCAAGCCTGAATGAATCTGCACATTCCCAGCCAGCAAATAGCTTTGAGAACCCTCTGAGCTGGAAAAAACCATTGTGAATCCTGAGCATCTGCTCTGCTCTAAGTGTATTTTAAAAAATATTTGTTTAGGCCGATAATGTAAAGAGGGAGCCACGGCTCTGAGTGTGGCTGAGATGTTTAGCCCGTGGCTAAACAGGATTTTCCTGTTCACAGTTATGATTTCGTGTTTGGCCATAATAAAAAGCCTTGATGAAAAATATAGATGTTCCCAGCGTGAGCACTGTCACATCACTGGTTTATAAATAAACATGGATTACGTTCAAAAGCCTCCCTAAGCACGGTGACCTGGCAGTGCAACGCCTCCCCCAGCCAGCCCTGAGCTCCCGAGGGATGCTGCAGCTGCTCCAGGGAATTCCAAGCTTCCCTGCCCACAGCAGGGGCTAGGAACTGCGGGATCTTTATGGTCCCTTCAACCCCAAGCCCTCCCGGGATTCTGCTGGGGAGGGGAACAGCTTTTCTTCCCAAAGCTCAGGAGGAAGTTCTGGGAATAAAACTGCGGGGGTTGGGAGGGTTTGGGAAGGACAGAACACCAGGGATGGTGGAGCTGTCCTGTCCCACCTCTGCAGCCTTTAGTGTGCTCCCACAGAAATGAAAAATGGGGCTGGTGGAAAACAGGGGGAGTGACTTTTTATGTGGGCAGAGAGCGATGGGACAAGGGGGAACGGTTTAAAGCTGGAAGAGGGCAGGGTTGGATGGGAGATTGGGAATTCCTGGCTGGGCTGGAATTCCCAGAGCAGCTGTGGCTGCCCTGGATCCCTGGCAGTGCCCAGGGCCAGGTTGGACACTGGGTCTGCCTGGGGCAGTGGCAGTGTCCCTGCCATGGCAGGGTGGCTCTGGGTGGGATTTCTGCTCCCTCCCAGCCCAGACCATCTGCAGCCCCTGTGCCCAGGGTTTTGTTGCCTCCCCTGCACAGCCCAGGGAGCACAGCACAGCGTCCCCATCGCTCCTGGGGAGGAATCCCAGCTCTTCCCTGCGCTCCCTCCTCATCTCCCACGGCTGCCTTGGCCCAGCTCTCCCCTCCTGGCAGTACAGCCCCACCAGGGCTCATTCCCAGGCCTCCCAAATCCCACCTTCCAACACATTTCCCCTCCTCCTTCAGGGTGCCTGCTCTCTGCTTGTCACTTCTTTTGCTGGGAAGTGTCATTTGTTTACCTTTTTTTTTTCCCCCCCAGTGCTGTGAAATGATGGCTCCAGCACCAAGGTGCTGGTAAATGACAACCTAATGGCCAAGCTGAGTGTGCTCTAACAGTAAAAGAAAGAAATCACTAATCAAAGTCTCTCAAATTATATGGAATACTGACAGCTTTTTATGCTGTTTTAATTAAGTACACTGTAATTTAAACCACTGAACCATAACAACCCAACGTTTAGTGTTATATCCCTGGGAGAACTTTAAAAATATGCATAATTCTGCCTGCGAGGTAATTGAGGGATATTTTTGGGGTGGTGGGGGTAATTAAAGGTTATACAGGAGAGTAATAGGAATTTTACTCGGGTGCTGATGGTGTCAGCAGCTGTGCTAAAAGCTCCTCGGGAAGGTGATTCCTGTGCCCAGCTGAGGGTCCCCCCCCTGGTTTTGGGGGCTCGGGAAGGGCCCTGGCAGCTCCTGGAGCCCTGAGGGGCTCCTCTCCTGGCATGGGCACCTCCCCTGGCCCCAGGAGCAGGGGGACGAGGGGAAGGGATGGATTTGTGCCCAGGGGCAGCTCAGGGATGGCTCTGTCCTGGCTCAGGGCCCTGTGCTGGGGCACGGACGGCGGCCTTGGGGGGATGAGGATGGAGGAGCAGGAGGGGAGGAAGGCAGCCCTCGGTTATCCCAGAGCAGGACGGGTCTCCCAAGCCCTGGTGAAGTGTGCTGGGGGATTCCAGAGCCACCCGGAGAGCTCCTGCCTGGCTGCAGAGGAGCCAGCCCAGCCCTGCTCCCCTGGGCAGGGAGGGACAGCAGGGCTGGGGCGATGGGGACGGCAGAGGGCAGGGAATCAGCCCCGGCTGTCCCACAGCAGAAAAGGGTGATCCAGGCACCGGTGGCGAGTCCTGGGACATTCCAGAGGCACACGGGGATCTGCCTGGGCGCAGAGGAGCCAGCCCAGCCCCGCTGCCCTGGGCAGGAAGGACGGGGGGCTCGGAGCCCGGGCATCCTCGGAGGGGTCGGAGGGGCAGCGCTTGCCCCACTCCGAGGTGCTGGCAGCCCCCAAAGCTGCCGGGCTGCAGAGCTGCAGCTGCCACGGGATGTACAGCGAGATTCAATGTGAAAAGTGGAAGATAATGTGCTCGCACACTAATGGGCACTGAACTAGACACAGGCTCATTTTTCACATCATGTCATCTCTAAGGTTTGAATAAAAAGTAATGGCGAGAATGAGCCTGGATCTATCTCAGACATTATCATTTGCCTCCTCAGTTTTATTTGTGTTGACTTGTACAGTCTCAGGAGCTGACAGTGTGCGGGCCCCCGGATCAGTGTGAGTGATAATACACAGCACATTACACTGCTGGTGACAGCTCCTGTTCCCCGCGCTGGCATCTGAGCGCCGCGCATCTCCCTCCGTCAGCTCAAATGCTGCCAGCTGACAGCAGACAGGAGCTCACCGAGGGGACATCACAAACCCTGTCTGTTATCATTTCACCACATAAACTGCAGTTTCCAGGGGATCTTGTTCGGGAAATTAGTGTCAGTCAAACTTTGGGGGATTTTTTTTTTTTTTTCCCCTCTCTCTTTTCTTTCCCGCTCCTTTTTTTTTTTTTATTTTTTCTTTCAGAAGATAAATAGCTCCGGCAGAGGGGCTCTGTTTGTGCTGCTGCACAATCAAAGCCTGATTTGAAATTGTGGAGGGGGGGGAAGAAAAAAAAAAAAATCACCGTTTTAAAAATAATAATCCTCTTTTTGTGGCGAGGATAAAGGCGACGCTTCAGCCTTCATCTGAGCATGACTAAACAGCCCCGTGGCTCACAGCACTTTCAACACAGCAATACAATAATTTTTTACATCAGATCAGTAATTTTTCCTCTCAAAACATCTTAGATTTCCTCACCAGCCAACAGCCTGAATCCAAAAAGTTGCTGAAGCCGTCGCATTCAACTATAAATTCCTATAACCTGAGACTTCTCAGCTGAACCCTGCACGCTCGGCCCCACAGGCACAATGCTTAATTAAGTGTAATATCCTTATTTAAGGCAGGCAGTCTCTGTAAGCCTGGTAAGTGTTCCAGAAATTATTTTCAGAGATTTCTTAGCTACAGGAATGTACAGGGGAGGAAAAAAATATTACCAAGATAATCTACAGTCTCCAGAGGATCCCTACCTTCCTGAGATATGCAAAAAGGCCCAATTCTTTTGTTTAACCTGGGAGATAATTCGAAACCTGCAGCTAATGAATCCCAGGGGGTCACAGGGGGTTTGGATTAAGCTCCAATTTGCTAATCCTGCTGCTGGAGGTGGGGGAGGATCCTGGCAGCCCATCCACCCGTCCATCCATCCATCCATCCATCCATCCATCCATCCATCCCCCTGGACCAGAGCACACTGGAGCTGCTGCTGCTGGGGGGTCCTGCCCGGGCTCCAGTGACAGCCAGTGCCAGCCAGTGCCAGCCAGTGCCATCCCAGTGACATCCCGGTGACATCCCAGTGATATCCCTGTGCCATCCCAGTGCCATCCCAGTGCCAGGGATGGCTGTGGGGATGGTCCCACCTGGGACAAGCAGCAGGGCAGCTCCCAGTCCCATCCCAGTCCCTTCCCAGTCCCTTCCCAGTCCCCTCCCAGTGCCAGGGCTGGAGTGGGGTTGTTCCCACCTGGCTGCCAGCATCCAGCACTGAGGTTCCCAAAGGTGCTGCAGTTCCCCAGACCCAGTGAGCTGCTTTCCTTACACTTCCCACAAATGCCCCTTTCAGATCCACCCCTTTCAGATCCATTCCCAAGCCCCTGGACCACAATCTGCCAGTCCTGGCAGCTGCTTCCCCCGGGATTTCGGCTGCTCCTGCTGTAATGAAGTGCCTCAGTTGGCTGAAGCTGCTGGGAGGGTTTAATCCCTGCTCTGAATTCCCTCTGCCCCCTGTGTGAGAAGACGCCACAAGCCAAGAAAAATGGGAGACACCCAAGATTCACCCCTGGCTCTGCTTTGGTGGGATTGCTCCTTCAAAGCTGCTCCCAGGCAGATCCCCCAGCCTGAGTTCCTGGTTCCCAGTGCCAGAGGGCAGGGCTGGATGGGAGATTGGGAATTAGGAATTGTTCCTGGCAGGGTGGGCAGGCCCTGACACAGGTTCCCAGAGCAGCTGGGGCTGCCCCTGGATCCCTGGCAGTGCCCAAGGCCAGGCTGGACACGGGCTGGAGCAGCCTGGGGCAGTGGCAGTGTCCCTGCCCAGCACAGGATGGGTTGGGATTTAAGGTCCCATCCAGCCCAATCCATTCAGGATTCCATGACTGTGAGTGCTTGGATGAGCTGCCACAATCTGTGCCCACACAGGGACACTGTGACAGACAGGACAAGGACACAAAATCCAAATAACTCAGAACCACTTGCTCTGCCTGTTGGCTTCCCTCATTCAGCTCCTTCACCCGTCCTGCCTCCGGCCCCTCTTCCCCACCAGGCTCACCCAGACAAAGAGGGAGAAGCCCCAAACAATCCGGAGTGGGATTCCACGAGTCCCCGTCCCTGGGGGAAGCTCTGCTGCTATTTAGCTGATTGCAATTTCTCATCACAGCAATTCTCCCCATCATCATTATCAGTACAGCAATCAAACACAAACAGGAGCTGGGGCTAAATGAGACAGGGCTGGGTAATGAAATAATTGCTGTGCTCGGCAGCCCAGGGACACTCCCAGCCCCCAGATCCCGCCCTGCTCCCGGCGTGCCAGGGACACGGAGCTCCCTGTGTTTGACACCAGCCTGGACACTCTGCAGCCATCAGTCCTGCCCTGCCCACGGCACTGGGGAGATCCCAGCTCATCTCGCAGGGAATTTCCTTTGGAGCCTTCAGTTTGGAAATACATACCAGCCAAAACCTATATTATTATTATTATTATTAACTCTATTATTATTATTATTATTATTATTATTATTATTATTATTATTATTATTATTATTATTATTATTATTACTATATATTTTATTTTATTTTATTTTTAATATCATCGTCATTATAATTATCATTATTTTGTTATTATTTCTATTGTTATTATTATTACTGTTATTCTCTGCCTCACCCGAGCAGGGATCTCCCTTCCCCCCGAGGGAGCAGCCCTCCTTGACAAAACTCACACCCAAATGTCTTGGCAGGGGATAAATGTGGAGAAGAATTGGTCGTATTTCTGGAGGTTTCAGGCAATACAGGATTCAGCATTGCACCTGATTTTTAATTTGATATATTTGCATATATATAAGTATATATAAATAAATTTTAAAAAATATATAAAATATTTCTATTTCCAGTGGTCCCCGTGTTCATTCCCTGCTCTTCTCAAGGAGTTCGTTTCTCCCAATATTCTGGGGTGTTCAGTGTCCACATAAACTTTTTTTATAAATTAAATATCTTTGACCAAAGTGGGATCCACTGGGATCTCCGGGATCTCCCTAGTGCTGTTTATCCTGGTGCATCCCAACATTTCCATCCCCATCCTTACCTGAAACACCCCAGAGCCCCCTGAGGCTCCCACGATGAGGGATTAAGGTGAATTTCAGGCTCTGATCAACAAAGCACTTGAGGAAAGGCTTCCCTTCCCAGAAAGGGGATCCGTCTGCAGGAAAATCAGGAAATGTTGGGGGTTTGGCTTTTTGGGGTGCTGGGAAGCACCGAGCAGTTCTGTGTGTGTATCCACAGAGATGTGGAGGGATAGATAATTCCTAGAGATGAGAGGTAATTGAGAGGCTGATGAGAGATAATTGACAGATCAGTGAGAGATAATTGATAGATTGCTGATAGAATACTGATAGGCCATCAGCTGTCTATCAGTTGTGCATCAGTTGATAGACAGACAACTGATCCACGATCGACAGATGGATAATCTTCCCTCACACTGTGTGATTTTTCTCCCACCTTTGAGAACGAATTCCCAAAATTCAGAGTGAATTCTCAAACTCATATCCCAGTTTAAGAGGAGAGAATTCCCTGTTTCCAGAATTCCTGTTTTGCCGCCAGGTAGGATCCTGCCCCCCAGCACAGCACCTCAGTGAGGTGGTTTGGGAGCAAAGCCACCCTGGTGTTCCTCTGACCCACGCAGGCAAAGGTCAACATGAATTCCCCGGAGCTGAGCCGCAGGACCGTGCTGGGACACGGATGGATCGGGAGTGGAGGCACCCGGAGAGCCCCTGGCCTGTGCTGGCCCAGCGGCTGCACCTCTGGGCTCGGGCAGGGACACGAGGGATGCTCATGGCACGGGCAGGTCGTGCCCAGGGTGATTCAGCAATGAAAATACCTGAACAGAAATACAGACACGCGTCCACGCCCTGCAGGACAAAGCACGCGGACAAACCCGGTGTCACCAACCCGCCAGCAATCCGCGCCTCCCGCCGGGAATTCTCCAGCCCTAGATTCGCTGGGAACACCCAGCTCTGGGGATGGGGCTGGAAATCAAGGCTCAAGGCAGAACGTCCCACCCGGAGGGGCCTTTCCTCCCCGGGCAGCCCCACGCGGGCGGCCGCGGGGTAAACGCGGCGCGCGTTCCGCGCCCCGGCGCTGACAGCGTTATTTCCACAGGCAGCGCGGCTCAATCAAACCTCAAACTCCAGCACCGCCGCGCCGAGCCCGGCCGTAAACCCCCAAAATTATATAACACACATGTTTTTATGCTTTGCCAATTACAGCTGGAATAGGGACTGTTTGTTTCAGCCCCTCTCAAAATGAGGCGAGGATGGGAAAACAACCTATTTTCCTTATTAGGTTCAGGAGTCAAAGGACTCAGCCAGGAGCCGCAGGCTTCAAGAGCATAGAAGATTAAGACATATATTGGATTCATGATGGAGGGCACAAAGTTCATTTTCAAAATAAAACAGAATTTTATTCATATTCCTTTTAAAATTCAGATTGCCATTTGCCAGCTGACCTGTGACATGGCAGCAGTGTATTACATTTTCAATGAGCAGCCTGTCTGGAGCTGGCAGGAGAGGAAACTGCTTCCTGGTGGAGTTTTTTCACCACCCTTAAATAGTAAGAATTTGTCGGGATTGTTGTCAGTAATGGGAGACGGTGCAAACAGGGACAGGGCAGCATATTTATTTTTAATAAGGCAACATGCAGAATAGCAAAGTCCCTGGCATTATGCACCGAATAGGGCTGAAAAAATAGAAAGAAAGGAGAAACCGGAGCTCGGTTGCAATTTGTATGTGGAAATCAGGGGTGGAAATACTTGGCAGATACATTGAAAATCAAAACAAAAGCAGAGCAGGGGGGAAAAAATCCGCATCTATATTAAAAACTGAAATGCAAACGCAGTCGGCAGCGAGTTTGTGGAGAGCGCGAGTCAAGCCAAGGGTTTCTCTAGCGAGGAGCGAGATTTATGGAGCTCGCCATCTGTCAAAATTAGATTACAAAAGGCACATATGCAAAGATACACCACGCCTGATTTTCATATATATTAAACCCTGCAACTCCTGCGGAAAAATGAGGCTCCGCACGCGGCGGCGCCCGAAAGCTCCTGCGGCCAACTTTGGGGCTTTGCTGGGATTGTGCCACCGCAGGGACAGAGGGGGATGTCCTGCAGGGTCTGGAGGTCCAGCCCCACGTGGGCCTGGGTGTGCAGCTCCAGGAACACCCAAAATGCAGCACCTGGGCTGGAAGGTGCCCGCGTGGAGGGAGGGATGGAAAGGGGACGTGGCACACGCTCAGCCCAGACAGGTGGTGACGACGCTTTGGGGTGTGAGCCAACACAGAGAAGGATGACACAGAACCCTCTTCCAACCCGTTTTCCAACCCATTTTCCCTCATGGCAGGCTCCAAGCCCCCATTTCTGGGTGACACAGCGGGATTCCCAGTCCCTCCCAGTCCCACACCAATTATTTGTGTATGAGGTGCCTTTTGTCCCTGCAATCAAAGCCCGAGTACAAACCACGCCGCTCTCCTGATAACTTAATCAAGGACTCTCTGCTCCAATCTACCTGTAGATAAAACCCAGGGTGTATTTTGACACGGAGAAACAAATCCACTTAGGGCAGGTGAATTAGCTAATCATCATCTCAGCACCAGCACGGCTCGCGCTCGGCGCGGGGATGCTGCTGAATATCAATTCTGCCCGCGCCGGATCGCAGCCTGGCCCTGCCCCGGCTCTCTCATGTGAGCCATGTTAACCCGCACTAGGGAAATCCTCTCCTGTTGACAATGGAGGAGCAGGAGAAGCAATTTTGTTGGCAATCTATTTTACTTTGGAACAGCTGAGCTCCGAGGCGGAGCGCTCCGGAGAGAGCCGGGGTGCAGGGCAGGGAGGGGACGCTCAGCCCCGCTCCTGGGTGTTGGCAGAGCTGGCATCGGTGCCCGAGCTGTTCCAGGATGGAGGAACAGCTCCATCCATCAGGGACTACACGGGCTGTGACATTCCTCATCGATTTTACCCCAATATCTATTTTCACTCCAGTCAAAGGGGTTTAATTGACCACAGTGTCACCTCACAGCTGTTCATGAGCTCCACTAACAGGTAGAAACACTGAGTTCTAAATATGACAAAAATATAAAAGGAAAAAACACCCCTTCTCTTTTTTCTGCAGGATCACTGCATTTCAGATCCTAATATTTTTTAATTCCGGTTGGTTCTCATTTCACATTTAGTCCCAATTTAGAACATAAAACATTTTGAAACACCAACCCGCAAAGCCGTGCGTTTACTTTGTACCTTAATTTATAAAACTGCCTGCTGCAAGGTGCCGAGGCTGGTAGGGTATTAAAATAATAATTAATATTAACAGTGTTACACCACTGCTCAATGCCACGGCCACTCTTTGCATTAATCATAAGAAGAAATCCAGGCTGCTCGGGCCATTCCCAGCATTTCAATGGATAACGCTGCGCAGGAAGGGCCTCAGGCTCTGCAAGCACCCCCAGCCGTGGGTGGGCACCGTGGGTGATGCCAGCACCGTGCCTGCTCCTCCTGGGAGGAGCCACACCTTGGGAACGTGGAGGAGAGGAACCCAAAGCCGAGAGAGGAGCTGAGCAGCCACGAGGGCTGAGCGAGGAGCGGAGCCGCCGCTCGCTCGGCTCTGCCTCCCAAACCCGCTCCTCGTTGGGCATAAAATACAGGCTCCTTAATTGGTGTGTGCTTCTCCAACATGTTTTTAATGAAAAGGCGGCACATAACTCTCGGTTTGTTGGCTGGCAGAGCCCAATTTACAAAAGTGGGAGTGCGAGATAAGAACAGAGTACATCTGCAGCGCAGGCTGTGCAATGAATCACGCCGTGCCAGAGTTGAGCAGAATATAATTGAGTCCAACATCTCTGAGCACTTTCACCATAATTAATGATAATCTGTAACAGAGGAATCTGAGATTCCAGTTCAGAGAACTGTTTAATTAGGCCAAGTAATGAAAGCAGCAGCAGTACAAGAATATGGCCTGCCTCATGATTAATGATTCATGCTACCGAACACAAAAGTGCCGCGCCGTTAACTCCAGCGGGGCTGCGGCGCCCTGGCATTTACCGAGGGGCTGCGGCACGGCCGGGCTCGGGATGGAGCTGCCAGCAGCCCTTCTACCCACAGCACAATCCGGGATGCAAAGGTAACAGTGTCCCCTTTGTCCCCCCTTTGTCCGGGGGGCTCGCACAGAAGCGCGGGCTCGGCCTGGCCTTCAGCGTCAGGGAAGATCTCCCTGCTCAATAATTAATATCCTCACTTCTGAAGTTGGGCACGCAGCGCTGTTTTCCCTTCCTGCGTGGCTAACATGGACAAGCCCCGGTGAGAGGACGTGCTCTGGGTGCAGCTCCAGACACACTCACGGACAGATCCGTACAGACACACTCGGCTCACGGGGAGGAAAAATAGCTCAGCTCACAAAGTGTGAAATGTACAAAGGAAAGGGGGAAAAAAAAAAAAAAAGAAGATGAAGAGTGGCAAGTTTTTTGCAGGCTTCCACTTTTGCTGGGTCAGGGTGCAAAATGTAGAGCAATTTGACACGGAATTGCCCTGGAAGTGTAAGGGACATGACAAAAGAAGTGATAAGACTGCCTGGGGCTTTAACTTACAAGCCAGCAAATTATATGGGTTTTATGTGACTATTTACTGCTCCTTTCAATGAAACAAGGAGTCCTACTTATGGTGGGCCCTGCAGAAGGCCCGGTACATATGCAGGGTGTGAGATGAGACCATTTTCCAGAGGGCCATGCTCCCTAATGTCTCCATTCCCCCCCAGATTAGGGCTCCTTGGGTGCCTCTTCAGCGCTGCCACGGCTCAGCACCCAGCATGACAAATGCCCCTGCAGGGACATTATCTGCTCTCTGCCATAATGGGCCAGCATTTCCACCGTCCTCCTGCCTGGGGGACCCCCTGCCCTGCGCCTCAGCTTCCCCTCTCCCCCTGCCTGGCACACACAGACTCCCTCAGCTCCATCCTCGGCCGCAGCTCGGGGCACCGGGGCTCCAGGGGGGCTTCAAAGGGGGTGTGAGACTGCTGGGGGGAATCAGGATTGGAGTCACAACATCCAGAGCTGGAAGGGACCCACAGGATCACGGATCCCTGCGCAGATACCCCAAAATCCCACCCTGGGCACCCCTGGTGTCCAAACCCTCCTGGAGCTCCGGCAGCCTCGGGGCTGTGCCCATTCCCTGGGCAGTGCCAGCACCCTCTGGGGAAGAGCCTTTCCCAAAATCCAGCATCCTCTGGGGAAGAGCCTTTCCCAAAATCCAGCCTCCTCTGGGGAAGAGCCTTCCCCAAAATCCAGCCTGACCCTGCCCTGGTACAACTTCACACCAGCAGTGATAAACCACTGACCACTACAAGATTTTATCAGCACATTTCCCTGAGGAAAAACAAAAAAAATCTTAAAGAAAACCCCACCTAAAATGGAGGAGAACAGAGGTGCTTAAATTATAACGTCAGATGATGAGCATGGCAACTTGTGAATCTTTAATGGACATTTTAAAGAGCTCATAAACTTCGGGGCGAGATTCCAGAGGCTCTGGAGCTGTCAAACACCCCTGAGCTGTTTTACAAAGACACACTGGAACCTCAGAGCAGGGAGTTCCTTATCTGTGGAAGGAAAATCCCGAGGGAGGCAGGGGGAGGAGGAGGAGGAGGCTGTGACTGGGGCAGCAGCGTGGCTGGGTCCTGCCTCACTGATCCCTGGTGTTCTCTGAAGGTGTTACTGCCACAACAGAGAAGGGAAATTCGGTAGATGCTAAACTAAAGTTACATTTTCCACAAGACCTTTGAGGAGGTTTCACTGAGCACAAACCTGCAGACGCATCCAGGGCCAGCCCAGCCTGGAAGAGCTCAGGGGATGCCAAGCAGAGCAGCTCTGGACACCAGGGGAGCAGTGAGGGGCTTTGGGGCAGCTCCCAAACCCCAGAGGTGCTGGCTGCAGAGCCAGCAGGGGCACGGGACACCAGGAAGGGTCCCAGGGAGGGGACACTGCCATGAACACCAGGCAGGGTCACAGCAGAAGTGCTCAGTGACTGCTCAGCCTTGTCCTGGATGGGATGGGCTGCTCAGGGCACCTCGCCCATTCTGCATGCAGCACAAGGGCATTTTTAAGGAATCTCTCCCTTTTCCCGTTCACATTCCCATTCGTAAGGGGCACCAGTGGCTCCTGCTTCCCTGCTGCTAATTAAAGCAGGGATCAGCACCACAAGGGATCAGAAACCAAGCAGCAGCAGCATCCTGGAATGTTCGAGGCTGCCACAATCCACCCTGTTTTATAACCTTCCCTGCACTTCATTAGCAAGTGATTTTAATATTTAAATTAGAGGGGCTTTGCTGTCTCTGGAAAGATCTCTGTGCTCGTCATCACTGTCAGCACCAATCCCTGCACTCCCTGCAAGCTGGCCATGGACATTGCTGCAGATGGAACTGAGCTGCTCCAGGGTTCAGGAGGGAAACGTGGAGATGATATTGCTGCAGGAAGATTTGTCAGCTAAAGTTAGCATCCCTAATTTTTTCCCATCATCAGCCCAAGAAAAATTAGCCTGGTGACGTCTGGGCCCGCAGAGAAAATAAACGGAGAAGGAAGTGTTGAAATCAGCCGGTGCTTTCCATGTCCTGAGCCTAACACTGATTTATTTTGGGGTTCTCCAGAAGTCTCAAGCAGAGTTTGAGGCTCAGGCCAGCGGGAGATGGGGACAGGGAACCTGGCCGGGCCCTTGGTGGAATTCCAAACATGGCCAGGGTTTTTCTTTGAAGTGCCTTTAAAAGTTATGCAGAGAGGGAAAAACTCCACAAAACCTAATGGCTGGAAATGTTATCCCAAAGCTCCAGCACATGAGGAGGGAGGGAATGAGATCCTGCTCTCTCTAAATACCAGCAAGAGCTGCTCCAGAAATGGGAATTACAGCAGAGAGAGAGGCTGAGGAGCATTAAAATGCTGAACAAACCTTCAGGCTGCACCTGAAACCTGGGACAAGAGAGACCCTGAGGGGCTGGTGCAGGGCCAGGGAAGGGAACAGGGCTGGGAAGGGGCTGGAGAATCCCTGAGGGAGCTGGGAAGGGGCTGGAGAATCCCTGAGGGAGCTGGGAAGGGGCTGGAGAATCCCTGAGGGAGCTGGGAAGGGGCTCAGCCTGGAGCACAGGAGGATCCCCAGGGATCTTTTCCCTCTCTGGAATTCCCTGCCAGGAGGGCACAGCCGGGGGGGTCGGGCTCTGCTCCAGGGAACAGGGACAGGAGCAGAGGGAACGGCCTCAGGCTGGCCCAGGGCAGCTCAGGGGGGATTTTGGCTAAATTCTTCCCCTGAAAGGGCTGGAATCCCCACTCCTGGAGGGATTTCAGGGCCCTGTGGATGTGGCACTGTGCTGGCTGAAGGAACTCTTTGAAGTCCATGTGCTGAGAAGACTTTTCCCAGCCAAGCCATCACACAGGTCCACCTCCCTGGCAATGCTCTGAGCTCCCTCCCCGGGCTGCTCTCCAGCCTGTCCCACCTGAGCCTCAGCAGCAGCTCCAGGAGCCTGCCCGTGGCCCAGACCTGGGGTCCAGGGCTCCATCCGGGGCTGGTGGAGCCCTGGTGCAGGGAGGGCACCCTGCTGCCCGGCTGGGAGAGCAGCAGGGCTGCAGATCCATCTGCAGGAGCCAAACAAACTCCAGCAGTGCCTGGGACTGACTAATGCCACCCTCGGAACAGCTGGATTTATTGACTTTGCAGAATCAATAGCTATTTTTATTAATCATCTTTAGATAGCAGGATGCTCCTACTATATCTCTTTCAGTGACTAATACAATAAATTTCCCCTTTTGATGTTCCCTGACATTTGAGCAAATTAAATGGAGCATTAAATATGATCCTCTTTGGGACAAAAGTGGGCAGAATCATTTGTGACTACTTTATTAACTGTTCTGAGAGCACTGGCAGCACCTTCCAAAGTGCTGTTCAGCATGCCATGTTTATTATTATTTAAATTTTCCCCAGCACCGCTATATTACTATGGATCAAATGGTTTTAAGTTGGGTGAAATGGAAATATTTCCATATTTCCTTTTATTTTGAACATGGCACCAGCTGAAGGACAGGGGTCCATCTTTGCTTGGTGCATTACAGGCAATATTTAAGGTATTTTTGCTCTTCAAGTGGATGAGAACCCTTCAAAAGTTTACACTTAAGTAATTTTGTTGTGAAATAGTGAAGATAATCTTTTTAAGAGGTGATTGCACAAGAATGATTGTTTTATTGTGAAAAAGCGAATCCAGTTTTCATGCTCAGTCAGATGATCAATTCAATAATCCAGCTTGGAAAACTGGACAGGGGGAATTCCCCGGAGTGGGGGTCCCTGAGCCCCAGGCAGACCCCAGGAAGGTCCCCGTGGCTCCTGGGGTGTTTCTGATGCACAGACAATGCTTTGGCAGTGGCCATCAGCTGTTCCTGCACTCAAATCTCCAAATAACAGTCAAACCAAACCAACCCCCCTGGACATTCCCTGGATCCATCCTGCAGGGAGCGTTCCAGGGGGAGGGAGGGAGGCAGTCACCGAGCCCAGGGGTCGCTCCTGTCGCTCAGCTGGTGATGCACAAGCCATCCCCTGAGCCCCCGGTGCCTCCTTTCTGCCCTGCTGCTGCCGGCTCAGGGCTGCCCGGCTCTCCCAGACTGGGAGCAGAATCCCAGCATCTCCGCGGGAGCCCTGCGGAGCCGGGCAAACATTGGAGTTTCAGATTAAGGAGATAAGCAGCAATTGACACAAGATAAGAACCCCCGGAATTTCACAGCCAGGCCCTCACGGAGCCCGGCAGGAGCTTGGATTGGAGCTGGAATATGAGGAGGAATTGCAGTTCCCCCCTCCCCGAGCGATGCAGGTGAGTTAGCACAGAGCTCAGCTCCTAATTAGCCCTGCAGAGGAACTAATTAACCCAGGCTGAGCCTTGTCTCAACACAAGCCTGCCTTTCCCAGCATCCAGGAGTGAAAATGGGAGCGGGCAGTGCTGGGGGTGGATGGGTACCCAGGAGGGCTCAGCTGGGTGGCACAGGGCACTCCTGGCACTGTCCCTGCATCCAGCCTCTCCTTCTGCCTTTGGGGAGCACCCAGAGCCATTTCTGGGAAGAGATGTCCCACAGCAGAATCCCAGGATTACTGGAAAAGCCTCCCAGCCCATGGAGTCCAGCCTCTTTCCAAAGCCCACCTTGTCCCCACCCAGAGCCCTGAGTGCCACCTCCAGGAATTCCTGGGACACTCCAGGGATGGGCACTGCAAACCTCCCTGGGCAGCCCCTTCCAGTTTAGAACAACCCTTTCCATTGGGAAATTCCTGCTGATGTCCAAGCTGAGCCCGGCCCAGCCTGAGGCTGTTCCCTCTCACCCTGTCCCTGGCTACAGCAGGCCATAAACCAATTTTTCTACACGTTCCCCAGTGATGAAATGCTATTGCAGGAAACAGGAAATAATAATAATAATTTAAAAAAAAATTTGCCAAGATTTATTCCTTATTGGGAAAAAGTACTGAGGGGGGAAAAAAGAGTCCCAAGTTAATGGGAATTAGCTATGCAAGTCCCATTTTTTTTAATAAGCAATGTTAGTTTTCCCAAGTATTTCCTTTTATTATTCCCTTCATAATTAAAAATAAGAGAATCAGGTATCTGGATAATAAAAATAACAGACTGAAACCTCTACTCTTGCCTGCTGCAGTTTCCTTCCCTAGGACAGACCCTGAGCCAAGTGGTCCCGAGGATGCTCTGAACTGGTGAGGAACAGCCACAGCACCTGAGAAGGTGGAAGTGCTGAGACACCCCAAGAGTTTCCATTTCTATGTAATTTTTCATATTTTAGCATTGGGAAAGGAAACAAAAATGAGGAAGAACTGGTTTCTGCCCGTTGGAAGAGGACGGGGAGGAGGACCTGAGGCTCTTCCCAATATCAGAGAGTGCCTGAAATGAGCTTTGTGCAATAAGCCCAGCCATGTCACCAGGCTCCTCTCAGACGATCTGAAGATTAAAGGCTCTATTCCTGGAGGGTTCCCGTGGCATTTACTCAGGGATTTTGATCAAGCTTTATGTGATGGGCTACCTAACACACCTCTCCCAACCTTAAGAGCTAACAGGAATTTGGTATCTCTCAACATGGATTTCTCGCTGTACTGGGGGATATTTGGCAAACATCTCGAGACTGTAGCCAGGCACAGGCAGGAGGGAAAATGAAAGAAGGGGAGAAAAGTGGCCAAAGAGTCAGAGCAAACACTGAGATTTGGAGGCAAAGTCTCTATGAATACAGAGCTGGGGTGGCTGTTAAATCCCCAGTTTAACTCAGGGGGTGGAATTTTCCAGGCAGGAGAAGATTTTCCATGGCTCATGTCCATGGTGTGCCTGGCCTGGGCACCAAACCAGCAGCAGAGGCACTGCAGGGCCATGGCAAGGGTGGGATGTGGTGCAAATCCAGCAGTGTGCTCAGAGATCCCTGTGCCACAAAACTCCACAGAAATCTACCAGGAAATAGAGGTGGGACAAAGACTTGAGGTTACCAGACCATCAAATGCTTGTTACAGCCTCACCCAGCCCTGCACAGGGCCCACAGCACCCCAGAAACTCCCCTTCATGTTGGGGTGATCAAAACCCAACCCGAACTCCAAACCCACTCCGGGGTGTCCCTGCCCTTGGCAGGGGTTTGGAACGAGATGCTCTCGAAGGTCCTTCCCAATCCAAACCGTTCTGTTTCTATGAACAACCAAAACACCCCAACACAAACCCCAATCCAAAACTAACACCCCACAACAACAATCCGCCATCTGACACTTGGCACTGGCGCACAAGAAGACAATCCAAAGGAGGCTGAATAAAGAACCAAGAGCATTGGCAGCTGGAAAAGAGATTTCCTGGCAGTGAAATTTTTCCTGCCTCTGTGACAGGAGCCACCATGGCCTCTGTGTCACCAGAGCTGCCGTCTGCAGGTAAATATCCGGATTTTTTGGGGGTTTCTCAGCACGGCTGCGAACAGCAGGCCTGGGGCACAATCCCCTCCTAACCAAAAACCCTTCCCAGCAGAGGGATAACCATCCTAAAGGCCTAAAACCCACTGCAGTTACAAACCCATAGACAGAGACGTTTGCTGGTGGCCGTGGAGAGAAAAGCAGGGCCCCACAGCTGAGGGAGGAACCACGGACAGGGTTTATACCGAGCCGGGCTTTGCTAGGCCGGGCTGCCGATGGGCCTGCCTTGGAGGGGTGGGATCTCAGCCAGGAGGATTCTCCTGGGCTCTGAGGAGACTTAAAGCCTGAGAGCCACGGTCTGGAAGCCACCATCTGATGTGACAGCCGCCATCCCGCACCAGCGGCCGGGGCTGCGCGCACCCGCGTCACCGGGGCCAGCCCGCGGCGGTGCCACCTCACCATGGCACGAGGGGTGAAAGGCAGGGCACGAGGGGCGAAAGGCAGGGCACGAGGGGCGAAATGGCTCCTTTGGCACTGCAGTTGAGAGGAAAAGGGGCTTTAACCTCAGTCCCAGTAGCGGCTGGAGCTGCAGCAGGATGGCGCAGCGTGTCCAGCCCAGCCCAGGGCAGGGCAGGGCTGCTCTCCTGGAGGGGTTTGCCACAGGAATGCTGCCCTGCTGTGCTCCCTGGAACTGCAGGAGGCTACAAAAGCCCTGGGGGTCACCCCAAGCCCAGAGCCGGGTGGGGCAGAGCCCTTCCCTCCCTGGAGCCAGGGCTGGAACGTTTGAGCTGCCCCGTTCCAAAGCAGAGCGGTTCCTGCAGGTCAGGAGCATCAGCTGCGGGGCCACTTCACCCTGGCAGCTTCAGGAGTGCTGCAGGAGACATTCCCAGCTGCAGGCACAATCCTGGGAGTCTCCGACAGGGCTGGGAATGCACAAACCCCACGGGAACCCCAGGGCTCCAGCATCCATCCATTACAGCAGGGATATTTCCCCTTTTTCCCCATTTTTTCCCCAGTATTTCCCATTCCCAACAGACTGGTTGCACTGGGACGCTTTGGAAGGGGGAGCTAGGGCACAATCCTCTCCTAAACAAAAACCCTTCCCAGCACAGGGATAACCATCCTAAAGGCCTAAAAACCAGTGCAAACACATCAATCCATCTTCCTATATCCAGGAAAATGCAGCAGAGGAACTTTTACCTTCTCCCTTGGAGCAGGCTTGGGAAGGAGCACAGGAGCCAGGGCTGTGCTTGCCTGGCAGCTCCAGGAGACAGAGATGGAGCAGCTCCTGCTGCTGGAAAAGCCCTGGGAAGGGCAGCACCAAACACCCCAAAGGGTGGGGAGGGATGAGGGGGAAAGTATCAGAGCTCATCAGAGGGAATCCAGGGACAGGTGATCCCTGGGAGGGTGGAGACACAGGAATCTCCCCCACTTGTGACTGAGAGATGCTCTGGGATCACCCCAGCTGGAGAGGGGAGAAGGGGAAATTGCAGGAATCAGTCTGGTGGGTGCAAAGGGTTAGGGGAGAGCTCCTGGCAGAGAAAAAAGAGAGGAGAAAGGGATGAAAAAGGATGGAGAGAGCAGGGGAAGAGCTGGGCCACATCAAAGAGAAGCACCGGCCCCTGGGGACTCGTGTGAGGTTTTATTCAAGTCCCTACTAAAAAGAAAAAAAATCAATTAAATTAACAAAATGGTTTGCATTAGAATTCATCAAAAATACCCTGCAAAGAACAAACCAAGCTTTGAGCAGGGTGCTGTTTCTGTAACTCTCTGGCTGCCATGCCCCATGCCCTCCCAGCTCTGCCCCAGCACGGGGGGCAGGGGGCGAGCCCATCCCCAGGGAACACTCCCTGCAAAGTCTGAGAATCCACAGGGAATGCTGCCCGCCCTGCAATCACCACAAGGTTTGGGGACACCTCCCTCCTGCCTCCTCCCCTGCACCCACATCCCCTTTTTGAACCACCCCAGAGGAAACTGAAGCCTCATTTTGTAAAATTCTAATTTATTATTGCCACCAGAGGTTTTTATGGCAAAAAAACCTTGGGGGTTTTTTTTGCCTCAGAAATTTTCAGCTTCACGACAGGCTTAAATTGAGGGGCAGCTTCCCAAAATGTGTGTCCTCATGGAATGCCAGGATTTGGGTTGGGAGGAACCTTAAAGACCCTCGTGTTCCAACGGTGCGCTTGCCTACTGTGGTTGGGGATTGGAGAGAGAGGAGAAACCCCACTGCTCCCACCAGAGAGAGCTTTTCACTGCCTTTTTCATTAATGCAGGTGTTAAACGAGACCACACATTCCTGACAATTTACATTCCCCTGCCTGAGCTGCACGGACAGGTGGACAGGGAACAGGGAATTAAACCAGAGGACACCGTGCTTGAACATGCATCGGCGTTTGTGTCCATGTATGCCTAAAATACAGCTCTGGCAGCTAAAAATACCCAGGCAAGAGTGTTTCCTCACATCCCAGGCTGGTATTTCGTGGCAGAAATGTGAGAAAATAGATTTATTTTTTTTTATTGACTTGGAAGAAAGTTGTTTATTTAAAAATCTGTCTGTGTAGAGGATGGCACAATCTGTCCAAAGCTGTGATTCTCCCTGTGATCACCTTCCTCCAGTGAGAGCCTCTGGGTTTGGGGAGCACCTGGCTGCATTTCTGGGAAGAGATGTCCCACAGCAGAATTCCAGCATCCCTGAGTATCCCTGTGGATCCTCCTGTGCTCCAGGCTGAGCCCCTTCCCAGCTCCGTCAGGAATTCTCCAGCCCCTTCCCGGCTCCCTCAGGGATTCTCCAGCGCCTTCCCATCTCCCTCAGGAATTCTCCAGCCCCTTCCCGGCTCCCTCAGGGATTCTCCAGCGCCTTCCCATCTCCCTCAGGAATTCTCCAGCCCCTTCCCGGCTCCCTCAGGGATTCTCCAGCGCCTTCCCATCTCCCTCAGGAATTCTCCAGCCCCTTCCCGGCTCCCTCAGGGATTCTCCAGCGCCTTCCCATCTCCCTCAGGAATTCTCCAGCCCCTTCCCGGCTCCCTCAGGGATTCTCCAGCCCCTTCCCAGCTCCTTTCCCTTCCCTGGACACGCTCCAGCCCCTCAGGGTCTCTCTTGTCCCGAGGGTCCCAGAACTGTCCCCAGCCCTGGAGGTGTGAGCCCAGCAGCGCCAGCACAGGGGGAAGTCAGTGCCCTTCATCCAACAGGAGGAAGAGAGGGATCTAGGATGGAGAGGGACCTGGGATGAAGAGCGAGACCTGGGATGAAGAGTGAGATCTGGGATGAGGAGCGAGATCTGGGATGAAGAGCGAGACCTGGGATGAGGAGAGAGACCTGGGATGAGGAGAGAGGGATGAGGAGCGAGACCTGGGATGAAGAGAGGGACCTGGGATGAGGAGAGAGACCTGGGATGAAGAGCGAGATCTGGGATGAAGAGCAGCATCTGGGATGAAGAGGCTGATGAACAGCAGGAGTGTTTTCCCACGTCCACGTGCTGCAGTATCCAAATGCACAGAGTGACGAGTTCCAGCCCCGAGGAACCTTTCCTCGGGATTCCCACGGGAAGTGGCAGCTGCCCAGAACCCCCGAAAGAGCCCCACGGCACGCTCCCCTCTGCCCTGCCCTGCACGCAAGGGAGCCGGGCTGCTCGGCGGCCGGGCTCCGCAGCCCCGCAGCATTTGTCACTGCCACGGCGGCCGAGTTTAATTAAGTGTTGTGAGCAGCCTAGTGAGAAACACACTTTAAATTAAACCCCGCGCGGCGGCTCCGGGCCCGTCCCTGCGGAACGATCGGGGCTGGGCAGGGATGCCCGGGGCAGGAGCGCTCCTGCCGGGAGAGGGGCAGCATCCCTGGAACTGCTCCTGAGCGTGCCCGCCTGGCACCTGCTCCCGGACAGGCACACGCTGTAATACTGGGCTCTCGCAAAATTAAAATATTTTAAATATATTGTATCATACTATATTAAAATATTATATGATATTAAAATAGTATATTAAAATATATTATATTATATATAATAATAGATAATAATATATAAATAATAATAATGAAATATATTATAATAAAATATAATTTATATCTAGTATATTATAGCATAGTATATTATAGCATATGTGTAGTGTTAAATATTTGTTAAAATATATCATTTTTATTCCTGTTGTTGATTAAGCTTTGACATAGTAGTAAAATAACTGATATACTTGTGTTACAATACCTACTTAGATAACAGCCAATAAACATATCACAAAACCACCTACTACAAATATACCAACCATCAACACTCCCTGTCTAACGACAGTGTAGACCAAACCCCAAAAACCAGAAGTAATAAAAACAAACTGAAGCCACAACCAAAGACTACACTAAAAAAGTAAAACCCAAGAAGAACCATACTAAACAGTTCTTAGGACACATAAAGTAGTTTAGGAAAAAAGTTTACTATCTGTAATTATTTATAAATATATAATAAGCTCATGTCATAAAAACAGTACATAAGAAGAGTTTCCAAAAGAAGAAGTGTGGTCTTAGCTGAGTGCCAGGATGCCCCTGGCTGTGATAACCTTTGCTCTGTGATCCTTGTCTCCTGTTGTCCTTTATTAAACTTTTTACCTCCTCACCAGAGACTGAAGGTGTTTTTTCTGCTCTCCAGGTATTGATGTATGGCTGGGAAAACGCCCCACATTCCTGGGTTCAACCAAATCACCTGGCAAATTCTCTCTGGGTGCATCAGGAGCTCGTTAGGATAACGGGATCAATTATTTTAAACCAGTGGGCACAGGTGCATCAAGATTTGGGTTTTCAAAATGTTTGTACAATTTCTTTTTTGCGATCTTAGATTACGGGAGATATTTCAATTAATGATGCAGGAGAGAGAAATAGGATGGAAAAATATCCCAGGCTGAAAAGGATTTAATTGTGCGTTTTCCATGGGAAAGAGCTATTTCTGGTCTTTCCAGGAAAAAGGATCCTGCTGCAAAAAATCAGAATTGTGAGTAGCAGGTAAGGAATATCCGCTGGCATTCGGGCATTCTTCCTGCCAACTGCAAACACTGATTCATTTCCTGGAAATTCAGACTGGGATTGAGGCTTCTGAGGACAAATCCACACAAATATTGTGTCTCTAAATGCGGTGGGGAGGGAAAGCATTGGAGCCACCATGGAATGATGACATCCAGGGGGTGACCCTGACCCTGTCCCTGCACGGAGCCACCCCCGGCAGGGCTGCCCAGGGACCCTCAGCCCTTTTGTGCTCAAACTTGGCCTTTCAGGAAAGGAACACTGATGCCTTTTCTCACTGCACACAATATTGTCACAGGTATTTTTATCACCCCCTAAGATGCCTTTTTCTGTGCAAGGAAAGCACAATTTCCCACCAAAATGAAGTTTTTGTAGCAAAAATATTTTTGGAATTATCTCAGTAAATAAGTCAGGGACATTTTGTTAGAATAATTCATGTGAATCTTGAGATTTGAAGATTAAAATAAGGATTTTGGCTTTTCTGGGCCCAGGGGAAGAGATCCAGACTTGGAAATCAGTGCAGAGTTGAAGATCAGCCCTTTGTGCTCACCCTGGGCAGGAGCAGAGATTTTGGGTGGGGAGAGCTGAGCCTGGCAGAGCCCACCCTGGGCCCTGTGCCCTTGCCCCTGCTCAGCCCAGGGTGTCCCCAAAACGTGACAATTCCTTTAAAGTGCCACTCAGAGCCCTGATTACTTTGGAATTGTTTCCAGGATGTGCCGAGGCCGGGCAGGAGGAACTCCAGCTCCTCTGGCTGAGTTTTCCATCTGCAGGCAGAAATTTCCTGGATATTCTGAGTAATGTCGAGATCAATGTCCAAGGAGGTTCCTGCAGGAGATCCCTGGAGGTGTCCAAGGCCAGGGGAGCACTGGGACAGTGGGAGGTGTCCCTGCCCAGGAGGGGATTTAAGGTCCCTTCCACCCAAATCTGGGATTGATGTGCACAAAGGGGTCCTAAATAAATAAAATCTCTGCTCTGCAGCACCAGCCAAGCCAGCACTCGAGCAAAATGCTATTTTAAAAAGCACTGAAGCATTTTCTAACTTATCCCCAGGGATTCACACTTAAAAAAAAAAAAGAAAAAAAAACCAACCACATAATTCAGTGGTTTCCTTTGGATGCTTGCAGCAAATCCCAGCTCTGTGGAAAGCAGGGCCAGGAGGAGAATGCTGGGCTCTGCCTGCCCACCAGGATGGGCCCCAGCTCCTTCTCTCTCAGCAGCAGAGGGAACATCACCTGGGTGGGTCTGGTGTTAGGGGAATATTTGATATTACTGAGGGGAAAGTAGCTCCAGTAAGTGGGGAAAATAAAAGTGATCGCTTGATTCTCTGAGCATTTGCGTGAAGAGGAGGTGATTTCTGTCTGCTGGCCACTTTGTTTGGGCACTTATATCTATATTTCCTCTTATTGTGGCTCTGTCAAGTGTTTGATAGACTAAGATGGAGGCATTAATTGAATTCAAGTGTAGACACCTGAAGTATTTTTATTTTTATTTTTAGTTCTCTCACCTTTTATTTCCATTAGCACAGCAACGTGGTCACGGTGGGGATTTCTGCCTGAAGGACACAAACAGAGCTGCTTGCAGTTATTAAAATAAAACTACTTTACCTGGGGGAAAAAAAATAGTTCCCAAACCACTTAAGCTGGAAAAAAAAAAAAGTTAAAAACTAGAAAAACCTCTGTATTTTCTCAGCTTTCAGAGGTCTCAGTTTTCCCAGTGTTGTACCAGACAAAATTCCAGCCCCGTAGGCATCCTGGGAATCCCTGGATGTGGCATTCCGGGCTGACAAAGGGAATCAGTCTCTAAATAAATAAAATCTCTGCTCTGCAGCACCAGCCAAGCCAGCACTCGAGCAAAATGCTATTTTAAAAAGCACTGAAGCATTTTCTAACTTATCCCCAGGGATTCACACTTAAAAAAAAAAAATAGAAGAAAAACCAACCACATAATTCAGTGGTTTCCTTTGGATGCTTGCAGCAAATCCCAGCTCTGTGGAAAGCAGGGCCAGGAGGAGAATGCTGGGCTCTGCCTGCCCACCAGGATGGGCCCCAGCTCCTTCTCTCTCAGCAGCAGAGGGAACATCACCTGGGTGGGTCTGGTGTTAGGGGAATATTTGATATTACTGAGGGGAAAGTAGCTCCAGTAAGTGGGGAAAATAAAAGTGATCGCTTGATTCTCTGAGCATTTGCGTGAAGAGGAGGTGATTTCTGTCTGCTGGCCACTTTGTTTGGGCACTTATATCTATATTTCCTCTTATTGTGGCTCTGTCAAGTGTTTGATAGACTAAGATGGAGGCATTAATTGAATTCAAGTGTAGACACCTGAAGTATTTTTATTTTTATTTTTAGTTCTCTCACCTTTTATTTCCATTAGCACAGCAACGTGGTCACGGTGGGGATTTCTGCCTGAAGGACACAAACAGAGCTGCTTGCAGTTATTAAAATAAAACTACTTTACCTGGGGAAAAAAAAAAATAGTTCCCAAACCACTTAAGCTGGAAAAAAAAAAAAGTTAAAAACTAGAAAAACCTCTGTATTTTCTCAGCTTTCAGAGGTCTCAGTTTTCCCAGTGTTGTACCAGACAAAATTCCAGCCCCGTAGGCGTCCTGGGAATCCCTGGATGTGGCATTCCGGGCTGACAAAGGGAATCAGTCTCAGCTTGGATCCAGAGGTCCTGGAGGGTTTTGCAGCCTCGGTGATCCCGGGGTTTGGTGACCAGGGCTCAGGCAGCTCTGCCTTTCGGGGGCTGAACTCCTCCATCTCAGGGAGAGGCGAGGCACCAAGGGCTCCCCTGAGCAGCCCCTCAGCATCCTGCCCCCCACACACCCAGAGTGGGCACAGACCCTGCAATTCCACCTTTCCAGGCTTCAAACAGAGCCCCGCTCTCTGAGAGGATGAACAGGACAAGGCACTGTCCGTGGGAGAGGGGAAAAGGGAAAGGTGGAATGGACGTGTGTGTGGCCGTGCAGGGCAGGGCTGCACGCAGAGCGCTGACACCAGACGCTTCTGCTCTGCTTTGGGGGACCAGCAAAGTGGGAAAACCAGCACAGAAAATCTGGAAAGGGAAACTGTGGGCAGAAAAGGGAGGAAGATTTAAGGGAGCTCAGAATCAAGTACTTGGAACCCCACAACTTGTCAGATTTAAACATGAACCCATTATTAGATGAAAAGTCAGGTGAGTGACCAAGAACCCTCTGCCCTGCTGTGGGATTCCATTTTCTGGCACTCAGGCCCAGCTTTGGAAATGCTCTGTGTTCTAAAAACTCAATCAATTGAGCAATATGTCATAAACATGAAGATATAAATACAAAAAATCAGGGCACAGGAGCCCCGTGTCCCCTCTGAAGGGAACAAACGGGCAGCTCTCCTAAATATAAATGTTCTACGCCTACAGGCAGACATTCCATGCATTTCTGCAGAGTATTCCTTCTCTGATCATTTTCCCCTATCCCAAATCCCCTAAACAGCATCACCCTGGGTGCTCCAAACAGGAGGGATCCTGAACATCCCGCAGCTCCCTGAGCTCTCTGCAGAGCAAAGCTGCTCACCACAACCTTCCCAGCACCAGCAGAAAATCCGGGATGTGCCCCTGGAATGGGATCTCAGGTCCCTCCCACCCTCACTCATGGGATCACCTCCCAAACCAGCTCCATGCAAATCATCGAGGTTTTGGTGGAAGAAAAGCAAAAAAAAACCCTAAATAACCACACTAAGCCCCTGTCCTATATTCAGCAATTAAATAATTGGAGGATTTGGTATAAAACTCTGTTTTCCCAACTCTTTTGCCAGGCTGGGGCCAGGTTGCAGAGCAGCAGTGGGAATTTGAGCACCACCAGCAAAAGGCAGGGATGGACACTGAAGCATGGCTGCAATTCCTGCTGCACACACTGCACCCTCAGCCCGGGGGCCATTGGAAGGATCAAACCACAATGCACAAACACGTGGGCTGTGGGGAGAAAAAGGGAATTCCAGCGGGGCGCTGAGTTCCTGCAAGGTTCCCAAGGAAAGACAGGAGGAGCATTTTCCAGCCCAGCACCAAAGTGCAGCCCCTTGCACTGATTCCAGTTTGGGGATTCAGAGAGCAGACAGGAACCCCCAGAGGGACAATCCCAGAATCCAAACCAGAAAGGCCCAGTTTGGGAATCCATGGCATGGGAAGGAAAACTCCAGCACCTGTGTGAATTGCATTCCTTAGCTGGAAAATGATCCATTCTGCTCCTATATTTCTATTATTTAGCATTAATAATTTCCCTCAGCCTCTGTTTTTCTGTGAATTTAGTATTTAACCAAGAGGTTGTTTGGATTTTTCTTTTCTTGAAATTTTTTCACCTCTTGGGATGAGCTTTGAACCCTTTTCTGGGCTAAATAAGTGGCCAATTTAAGACTACTTCAGCTTTTACCAAAAAATGCTGGATTGGCAGCTTCACTACAAGGTATTTTCAGCTACAGCTCCTGAAACAGGATTTCTTTATGGAGACTTCATCAAAAAGAGGAAAAAAAAAAAAAAGTGGGAGGGGAGGAATAGAACATCAAGAATTAGGGCCAGATCATGGCCACAACTAAGATTGGCTACATCCCGAAAATAAAGATCTAGAAAAGACTTAGGGTTGTAGGGCAGCCCTGAATTTTTCTTACCAAAAGAAGCCAAATTTTGCTGCACTGACAGGAAAATATCCCAAATGCAGGGTGGCTGGGATGGGCTGGGGGGATGAGGAACACCAGGCACAAGTTGTTGGAAAAGCCGTAGAACTCAATCACAGAATTCCAGACTGGCTTGGGTTGGAAGGGATCTTAAAGCTCATCCCATTCCACTTCTTTCCATGGGCAGGGACACTTCCCTGGCCCAGGCTGCTCAAATGTTATGGATAAATTCAGGGCGAGGGAAATGAAGCCCATAATCTCTGACTCCTGTCCCCAGCCCTGCTCTGCTTTTTTCCTGAGCCACACTTCATTTCCAGAGGTTACTGAGAGATAATCCCACCCCTTCTCAGCTTCCCTCAAGGAAGTAAACTGGGAATTAAATAAAAATATAGGTAAAAGGCTTCCATATAATCTGAGAGAAATAATCCAGCAGGGAACAGCTGGCCCTGCCATTTCCCTCCATGAGCGTGGGAAGGGTGTTGAGCACATCTCCCATCCCACAGGACACAGCCGTGGGCTGAACAATACCAGAAATTACAAATTACGGGGTCTCCCCAGCCTCCCTCCTTCCATCCAAACCCTTCCTGTGCTTTCCCACAGAAGCTCCCAGCTCTCAGCCCACTTGGGCTCTCTCAGACTTGTAGAGCTCCAAGGGAGATGCCCAGGGGGCCCTTGCAGCCCCTCAGCCCTGTCCTTTCCACGGTCCCAGCCCCAGGGATGCTCCATCCCAACCTGCAGGAGCAGCAGGGGCTGGCAGGTGTCCCAGGTGTGCAGAGCGCAGGTTCTGCTGCAGCAGATCCAGGGAACTCAGCCTCCAACCCCAAGGCCCCGTCCGCGTCTCTCCCACCTTCACCTGCGCAGCGGCGTCCGAGCCCCTCCGGAGCGGCTGCCCTCTATTTATTTCTCTCTTTCTCTCATTAACGTGCCAGCGCCGTTAATTACTGCTGCCGCGGCCCAGTCCATATTGCCAGCTCGATTATCCGGGCTGCCCTTCCCTTCCCCGCGATGAGTTGTGCCACGGCACTTAAGAAGTCGCGAGCGCTCGCCCTCCGCCGCGGCGTTTGGCAAATGTGAAGTGACAGCGGGACTTTGCTCGACAAGGCCACCACGACAGGGAGGGACAGGCAGAGCCTTTCTGGCAGCTGACAGAGCCCAGCCCAGCCCAGCCCGAGCTGCCGGGGCCGCGGCAGAGCCGGGGTTAACGCGGGAGCGCAGCCGTGGCCGTGAACCTTAAACAAACTTCCAGCAGCATTTTCCTCGCAGCCGCCTGACATTTTTCTTTATGTTTCGTCAGTCATATCTGAGCGATCAGACAGCCGCCACACGTGGTACACCCACCAGGATTATTATCTCGAGCAGAGGCCCAGAGCTCATTGTAGCAGGCATGTAATTCTTTACAATGTATGCCACGTTAAGTGTGTTGGGTTATCTATTCAACAGCTGACTGAGCCGGGCTCTCAGCTCTCCTCAACAACCATGTAAGAAGCGATGACAATTGTACTACTTCATAAGGGCTGCATGCAACTCTGACACACACTTCACAGCAACCAGTCATCTATATAAACCAATTTCAAGAGCAAAATTGCATGGTGCCTCCACTCTGTTATAAACACAATGATATCCACTCAGAGCTGATAAATGCGCTGCATTTCTCCCGAGCTTTAAAGAACCGCTTCCCTCCGCGCCGCCCGCGGCTCCCGGCGGCACGCGGGGACAGCGGCGAGGGGACACGGGCACGGGGACCTTCCCCTCCTCAGAGCCCGCACCTGGGGAGCTGGGAGAGAAAGCCAGGTCAGGCCTAATTAAGGTTTTAAATACTTCTCGACTCCGGAGCAATTTTCAAATTAATTACGGTATCTTTTTGTAGGATTAATGCAATGTAATCCTTGTTGCGGAGAAAAATATCTATAGCAACCACCAAGTCCTTGAAAAAATACTTCAACACCAAACGCTCCAACAAAGGGGGAGATTAAAGACTGTCAGACGAATTAAAGCCACTTTTCCTGGCTATTATGGCTGGGTAAAAGGGTGTGTGGAACCAGCAATCCCGGTTACGGATGTGCTGGCAACACGTGAGGCTCTGATTTTGGGAATTCTGCAAATTCCCACCAGTTTGAGGTGGCTAATGTCATTTCTGGACTGCAAGCAACAACTCAGCTCCTGCACCGAGCATGGAACCCCCCTCAGTGTCGCAGTGCAATGAAAAGATGAAATATGGCTACAGCGATCTTGATTTAATGAACCCTGTAATTGAATACCCAGCCAAATAGACATCCTGATAAAACACAACAAGGAGTGTTGTTTTTTTAATTCAGATAAAGAATAGGATCCATCTCTGTTTGTTTGCATTGTTCAGCAGTCCAACAGGAGAGTTTAAAAAGTGACCGAGGACCATGCAGAGGTGGTCCTGTCTTGCTGTGTGCTGTAGAATAATTTAAATATAATAAAAACTAACAAAAACATTTTAAAATTAACATAACTGCATAGCTATCACATTGCTTTGTTTTTGGTCCTGACCACTGAAAAAAACACCCCAAGGTTAATCCCAAACCCATGGTGCTGACTCCAAAGGGTGCTGAAGGTGAGCCCCAGCCAAGGCTGTCCCTCGGAGCTGGGATGCTCTGGGACAAATTCCCAGCGCTGTGCCTGGGAATGGTGATGGGGAATGGTGGCAGGGTGGGGAAACAGGCCCAGAGAACCCCTGGGGCTGTGACCACGGGCACAGGACAGTGACACACGGGGACACAGGACAGTGACACTCCATACCATGGGCACAGGACAGTGGCACACAGGGACACAGGACAGTGACACACAGGGACACAGGACAGTGACACTCCATACCATGGGCACAGGACAGTGACACACAGGGACACAGGACAGTGACACATGGGAGCACAGGCAGAGGCTGAAGGTGGCTGCACAGAATCCCCCTCTGTCCCTTTGCTTTCACTGCTCTGCCCCACCCAGAGCCCAATGTTTGTTCTCTTTGCTTTCTGCAAACCCCCACACCCCCAAATTCCACCTTCCTGCAGCGCTCAGAAAATAAAGTTTTGGGCAAGCCTCGCACTGTCCTCCCTCAGAGTTCCCAGCCCTGACTCGTCTCCCCACATCTGAATTTATTTTTAAGGAAACAATTAAGGCTGATTCCCACGGAAAAGCTCCCCAGTCCCGAGCTCTCCGTGCAGGCATGGCTGAGAACGGCGGGCAGAACAGGCACCGGCTCAGAACTGACTTTGCTTCCTAGATTGGTCTACAATCCTCATTTTACTCTAATTTAACCTTTCCTAGTTAATTTATATCGGTTCAGCTTGCCAGCCTGTACCTGCCAGAGTGATCATCTCCCATCAAGGGGCTGGGCGTGGACAGGGCTGCTCTCTGTCGGCTCCGTAACCACCACACCTAATTAAAGTCCTTAAAAACCTTTAATGTGACAAGACGAGACAGGAACGGGCAGGAAAAATAAGAGAGGATCTTTCAATTGCTTTAATCACGCCGACTTTCAAATCCCTATCAAAACACGGCGCGGGCTGAAACTTTTGTGCGCTTTTGCCTTTTCCAGGAGGCTCCCGGTGCCCGTCCCGGCCGAATCCCTTCTCCCCCTCCCTTAATGAGAGGGAAGGGAGAGGGAAAGGGAAGGTAAATACAGCAAGTGCTCGTAATAAATGATTAAATTGTCCTCCAGGCACGTTTTGCATATGAATATAAAAGTTGTGATTAATAGGTTATCTCGCACATTACCGCAGGCTCCAGCAAACACCGGGCAGCGGCGGGCTCTGCCAGCCCTTTCTGCTTTCAAAGGAGCTGCGGAGAAGTGTTCGCTGGAGTCCCAAATTCCGGCCAACAAGGCCATCAAAGCCGGCCAGATTGCGGCTTTTCCGCCCCGGGGGCTCCCTGCCCATTGTGAGCCTCAATGCCCCCACCGGGCCGGCGATTAAGAGCGATTTAACAAAAAAAAAACGACGGGAAAACAATGCCCCGTGCCGGGGGGAGCGGGAATGGCTCCGCGCGGGGGGACAATGCGGGGACAAAGGGGACATCTGGAGCACGGGCCCCGCGCTGCTCCATCCCTGCGATGGTCCCCGAGCCCGAGCCTTCCCTGGCCGGGCTCGGGAGGGATTTGTCACCCCCAGAGCAGCGCAGAGCCCTGTCCCCAGCTGCCACCGGGGGATGGCTTTGCCACCAGCCCCGTGCGAGGCCGCCCAGCTCGGATGCTCCCCTCGCCCTGAGCAGCGGGCAGTGCCCAGGGAAGGTCGGCAGAGCCTTTGCCCACCGGCCACTGAAGAACCCCCGAGGAAAGGAAGACGGAACGAGATTTTGGCCACCAAAAATCCGCTGCCGCAACAAATGCTTCGTATCCATCCCATTTCTTCCCGCTCGCAGATTTTTAATCCTCTCTTAAGCACTTTTAAAGTGCCCAATTTTTGTCTAATTTGAATTTAAATCAGCTTGTATGGAGAACTTGGAGAACTTTTTTTTTTTTTTTTTTTTTTTTCCTAAGCGAGCTTGTTTGGCAGGTACATTTTCCCAAGATCACCCAGCTTTAATTTTAAATTTCAAAAGCCTTTCGTTTAATCCCTTGAGCTGGCCTGGTACCTTGCACCATCTGTTCTGGGGTTTTGTTATAACCGAGAGCACCTGCAGAGTTTTGCAACATTTCAAGCTGTCTGTGGACTAAAATCAAAATAATTATAATTTTCATAAACTAAAGACGGCGATTCAGGTGCTGCAGCCCCGATTTTCCACACCAAGCCTCTGCACTGGGAGCGTTTCTCCTGCACGAGGGGGTTTTGTTCCTGCTGCCACCAGGTCCAGGGACAGGCAGGATGTCCCCGGGCACCCGGAGCCATCCCACCCCAGCACTGCTGCCTGCTCCAGGCTGGGAGAAGCTCCCACAGGTGGGACAGGCCCAGAAGGAGCAGGAAATGCCTTTTCCAGCTGCTCAGGGAGGTGCTGACAAGGGTTAAGGCCATTCCTGTCCACCCCTGCCTGCTCCAAAGGCATTCCGGGTCTTTGGTGTGTAGGGGAGGTTTTCTGCTTCACTGGGCAGACTGAAAATCTTTTCAGGAGAAGGAGTTTGTTCAGACTCCATTGCCCAGAGCTCTCCACTGCGGATAAACCCCTCCTTAGGGGGCTGGATGAGTTCACGTGGAGCAGGGATCTCTCCCCGTGAGGATGGGGAGGGCACATCCCAAACTGCCCAGAGTGGATCCATGGTGGATCTGCAGTGCTGCCTCCCAAAAAGGCTGAGCAGGACCTTGTGCAAGTGGCAGCAGAGCCCAAATTCCTGCTGGCCGTGTCCCCCAGGCCCTCTGGCAGTGTCCCTGCCTGAGGTGAGGTGTGAGCTCCTCATCCTCACCTTCATCTCCCTGCTGAGGGGTGAAAAGCTCAGCCTAAGCTGGGAGTCCTTGGGTGCTTGGACCCTGCTAAGAAATGGATGGATAAAAAAGGTGGAAAAGAGTTTTTATAGAATCCTGGAATACCCTGAGTGGAATAGCCAGACATGGACTTCTCCTCTTGGAGAAGCACCTGAGCCAAAGCCCAGCTTTGAGAGAACAGCCCCTTCTCCTGCACTCACACCTGGAGCCGTTCTCCTCTGCCAGCTGGGTTTGCTCAGGGAGGCCCAGGCAGGAAGGGCAGATCCTGCTGGAAAGGGAAAAACCCTTTCAAGAGAAGGTGTTTGTTTGTTTGTTTGTTTGGTCCCTTGCCCTGATCCGGCATCTCCACCTTCCTGTTTCCACAAGAATGAAATACAATGAAATACAATGAAATACAATGAAATACAATGAAATACAATGAAATACAATGAAATACAATGAAATACAATGAAATACAATGAAATGATGTCTGTGTATATAAAAGTAAACTCCTGGCCCTGGTGGGAGCCAGCCCCCTGCACCAGGAGTGACTCCCCCCCTGCAGTTTGGGATTGAAGCCAGGCCTGGGCTGTGTCCCCATGGAGCAGAACCTACGGCCCCTTCCCACCTCCCATCCCTGGGAAAAGCCACCAGGCCGTGCCTGCCCCAGAAATGGTTTTGGCTGAGGCAGACTGATGGGGGGATGGCAACAAAACCCAAGGAAAAAGAGTGGATTCCTGGGCAGACGGGTATTCCCAGGGAATGGAGAGCTCCCTCACATCCAGGGGTACCTAGGCTGCAAACCCAGGGCAGGAGTGGAAGAGTTGGATACACCAGGAGCCAGCTGGGAGCTGCCCCATGGCTTTGGGATTCCTGAGACCAGGGAACCCTTAGCAGAGGGGAGAGGAAGCAAAGCCTACAAAACCCTACAAAACCCTACAAAAACCCTATAAGAACCCTACAAAACTGATAAAAACCTGACAAAAACCCCACTAAAACCAACCCCTCACTGCTGAGCTAAAGAAAACCACAACCCCAAACTCTGCACAGCTCCTGCCAGGAGGGCACAGCCGGGGGGGTCGGGCTCTGCTCCAGGGAACAGGGACAGGAGCAGAGGGAACGGCCTCAGGCTGGCCCAGGGCAGCTCAGGGTGGGCACAGCAGGAATTTCCCCATGGAAAGGGGGCTCAGGGATTGGAACTGCCCAGGGAGGTTTGCAGTGCCCATCCCTGGAGGTGTCCCAGGAATTCCTGGAGGTGGCACTCAGGGCTCTGGGTTGGGGACAGGGTGGGGATGGGCACAGGTGGGACTCCATGACCCTGGAGGGATTTCCCAGCCTAAAAGATTCTGGGATTCTGTGGAAATTCCAGAAGGTTCTGGGTTGAGGCAGCACAGGAAGGGGGGGGTGAGGCCTCCTGGTCCAGCTGTGTTGGGACCCAACGCTGTGGTGGCATCAATTGTCACCTGTGGTTGGCACATGGGGGTGGAGGGGATAAAGGTCCCCTCAGCAATGGTTCCACAGGGGAGATATATCATACATACATATATATATAATATATACAATACATTCTATATTTACATATATATATACAGACATTAGTTGTTGTTTACCTTCTAATTCCTGCTAGAAAATAAACTTAAATACAGTCCAAGAACTCAGGAATATTTTAAACCCTGTAACAGTTGTGCAGTTTGCAGCTACAGAGTCAACGCTTCACCTTTTCTTTTTTATGCTCCCAGAAAATCAATTTATATTTTCTTTATCTCCTTTATTTGTATTTTATATATTTCCTTCAGATTCTTTATTTCCCTATTTTGCTTTTAGCCCTTCATTCTTTCCTTGAATACAAGGGAGAAATTTCAAAATTTTAAAGACTAAAATCTGTTTTTCTTTTCTAAATAACTCCCTAAGCTTATGGTGCATAAAACTGGTATTTTAATATTTTTAAAATCAATAACCAAATACTGAAAAATAAAAAAAAATCCTAAAAGATTCTGGGATTCTGTGGAAATTCCAGAAGGTTCTGGGTTGAGGCAGCACAGGAAGGGGGGGGTGAGGCCTCCTGGTCCAGCTGTGTTGGGACCCAACGCTGTGGTGGCATCAGTTGTCACCTGTGGTTGGCACATGGGGGTGGAGGGGATAAAGGTCCCCTCAGCAATGGTTCCACAGGGGAGATATATCATACATACATATATATATAATATATACAATACATTCTATATATATATATATATGCACACACATTACTTGTTGTCTTGTTGTTTACCTTCTAATTCCTGCTAGAAAATAAACTTAAATACAGTCCAAGAACTCAGGAATATTTTAAACCCTGTAACAGTTGTGCAGTTCGCAGCTACAGAGTCAACGCTTCACCTTTTCTTTTTTATGCTCCCAGAAAATCAATTTATATTTTCTTTATCTCCTTTATTTGTATTTTATATATTTCCTTCAGATTCTTTATTTCCCTATTTTGCTTTTAGCCCTTCATTCTTTCCTTGAATACAAGGGAGAAATTTCAAAATTTTAAAGACTAAAATCTGTTTTTCTTTTCTAAATAACTCCCTAAGCTTATGGTGCATAAAACTGGTATTTTAATATTTTTAAAATCAATAACCAAATACTGAAAAATAAAAAAAAATACATTAAAAAGAACAAATAATCTCATTTTTATATTCTCATGAAAGGCACTGCGTGTTGTATTATCCCTCTTGCAATTTTGTGATTTATTCCCGGCCACTCTGGGCTGCTGGAAAGAGCAGCAAATGGGATTAGGATATCAAATGTTGGGATGTTTCCTGCATTTATCTGCCTGGCGAGGGGCTGGAGCCGAGCAGGGGCTAATGGAAAGCGTGCACCCCAAACTCAGCGCAGCGGCTTCAAAGGGAAACCCTTCTGCTACAAGGATCCCATTTGTGTGGGGAAACCCAATTACTGCGGGGTCCTTGTACCTCCCTCGTGCCTTTTATGCTGCTGTTTGCTCCAAGTGCTTATTCTGATTCGATAACCCCGGCACAAATAAAGTGTCACCCCCGGCTCTTATCTCCCAACTCGCAGCTTTCCAATTTGTCTCAGTTAGTTCAGAACTTGACTCCTTGTTAATTACCCCCACGGGGTCCTGGGGCTGAGCATCAGCTCTGCCCCCGGCAGGTATCAGGGAAGGGCTTGGAAACCAAATCTCAGAGAGACAAAAAACCCAGCACAACAAGCCAAAACCTAATAAAAACCCTCCATAAAAATATCACCACCAACAAAACAATACCAAAACCAAGAACAACCAAAAAACAAAAGAAAAATAAAGAAAAACCCCAGAAAAAAGAAGCCAGAGCAGCAATAAAAACAAACCATGCAAAATAAACCCCACAAAAATACCACCAACTACAAAACAAAACAAAAACAAACCCAGAAAGAAAGAACTCAAAACAGCAACAAAATAAAAACAAACCAAGCAAAAAAAACCCACAAAACCACAACCACCAACCAAAAAAGCCACAGAAAAAAAGAACCCAAAACAACAAAATGAAAACAAAACAAAAAAACCCCCAAACCATCGACTGCAAAAAAACCCAAAACCAAACAACCAAACCAAAACAAAAACAACACAAAACAAAACAACACCCAAAAAAACCAACAAACTCAAAAACAAATCCAGAAAAAAAGAACTCAAACCAACAACAATGAAAATCCCAAATATTTTGGCTGTATTATCCTGACTAGATTGGAACAGCAGATCAAAGGTGAACAGATCTCCCAGGCATCACCAGATATTTCAGCCCCAGCTTTTTCCAGAGCAGTTTTGGGTTCATCCCTTCCACGCCCTGCCCGTTCCAGGCATCCTTTGGGGTCGCTGCTCAGCACCCCTGGCATTTTCTCCCCGTGATTTCTGGTGCTGGCAAATCCTCCCCATTCCCAGAGCACATCCCAGCTCTGAGCCCTGAGGAGCTGCTGCAGTTTTTCCAGCTCCGGAGCCCAAATTCAGAGTGGCACAGAGAAAAAAGCCAAGGGATGAATTCCTGGTTTGGCTGTTCCCAGCTGGCTGCCCCTGCCTGTCCCAAAAAGGAGAGAAAATGGGCATCCCAGTCTCATATTCCCTGACAGCTGACCTCTCAAAGTCCACTCCAATATAGGAACTTTGGAAACCCTCCCTGCTCAGGATCTGCTGTCCCTGTCCAGGGATATCCCCTGGAACAGGCTCTGGGAACACACACCCCCCAAGGGGGCAGGGAAGGAGGGAAGCACCGTTTCTGGATGAATCAGACATTTACCCCCAGGTGTTTCAGAAAAAATTACTGAAACAATGTCAAAACTGCCCCAAGTCTTCTAATGAGAGAGCCTAGCAAAGGAATCCCAGCGATTATTCCTGGCATCCATTAATTAGGAGCCACATTTCCACAGCCCAGAGAGAGAGGATAAATACTCAGCCAGCGCCTAATCTGAGTGACCCAGCCCCGACTCCAGAGTTAAACAAATAGAATCTGATTTGCAAAGTACATTATTCAATATTTTAGCCATTAACTGCTGCTAAAATAATTCAAGGCTCCAATTGGAGCTGTCTTTATTTGGATTATTTCCAGCACAGTCAGAGAACAGCACTCAGCATCAATTAATGCCCTGTTCTCATCCTGAACTTCCAGCGGGAATTTGTGATGCCTAAAGCAGCCCTCCCTGTATGAGGGATGAACTCATCCCAGCCTGGGTGAATGTGGCTGCTTCATTTTGGGCATTTCCTTATATTTTAATTAATGTCATCAAGAAGAATCTATTGATTTTCTAAGCTGTTTTTTAATGAATTATCACACCTGGAGCCTGTGGCTTTTGAAAAATCTTTGCTGCCGTGTGCAGGAGGGCTTTGAAAGCTAAAAAAAAAAATTAAACTAGAATAAGAAAAGAGAAGAGAAAGCAAAAGGAACATTTCACCCAGTCCTAACGCTCCCAAAGCCCCGAGTAGTTAATTTATGGAATCTCCTGTTAGTGAGTGAACAAAGGTAAAAATAACAGGCCAGTTATAAACTGGTGCTGTGATGACATCGTGAATTATTTAAAAAGGGCACGTTGAGTGTGACCAGCGAGCCATCAATCAGAGCAGACAGTGATGAGAAAAAGAGGTTTCAGTCACTTCCTCTCTGGCAGCAGAACAATCCCCTCGCAGGTACCGCGGTGCCGCTGACCCGGTGTCACCGCATTGTCACCGTCCCCTTTGAAGGGCCGGAGCGGCTCCTCTCAATATTGGAACGCCGGGAGTAAATAAATCCCGGGCTGGGCTCTGCCTTCCCTGCACACTTCAATTTGTCTGACAATGGGCAGGACACGGACGCACAAATCTCTTCAAGCCCCGATGAATTTTTTATGGCAGCTCCAGTCCAGCGGCAAAGGACGGGCTTTAAATGGGAGCGGCGCTGCTGTGAGCGGAGACAGCCCCTGGAGACAGAGCCCTGGGAAGGGTTTTGTGTGGGGTTCAGCCCTGGGAAGGGTTTTGTGTGGGGTTCAGCCCTGGGAAGGGTTTTGTGTGGGGTTCAGCCCTGGGAAGGGTTTTGTGTGGGGTTCAGTCCTTCAGCTCCTCAAGCCTGCCTTGCTCCTGGGGCTGCCAAAGCACCCTGGGGTGGGCCCATCCCATGGGGCATGGAAACCCATCCCATGGGGAATGGAAACTCATCCTATAGGGAATGGAAATCCGTTCCATAGGGCATGGAAACCCATCCCATGGGGCATGGAAACCCATCCCATGGGGAATGGAAATCCCCTCAGCTGCCACTGCTGCCAACCACCAGAGGGGTAGAAAATGCTACTGAAAACCTGGCTTAATCACCCAAATTCCAAACCTGGCTCAATCAGTACAAATCCAAAACCTGGTTTAATCACCCAAATCCCAAATCTGGCTTAATCAAACCAAATCCAAAACCTGGCTTAATTAAACCAAATCCAAAACCTGGCTTAATCAAACCAAACCCAAAACCTGACTTAATCACCCAAATCCCAAACCTGGCTTAACCAACACAAACTCTCTGCTGTCTTTCCAAGGAAGTGAACCTCGCAGCTGAGCCAGTGAGTGTGGAGGAAGCAGGGAGAGAAAAATGCACCCAAAGTTTGAATTTGTGCTGGATTAATGCAGGAGAGGCCTCTTCACCTGATGCCCCCTGGAATTGTATCCCAAACTTTCCCTCAGATCCCAGTGCAGGTGTTGGGTACTCCTAAGGAGCCCCTGGACTGCTGCTGCTGTAAGGATAGAACCAGGAGGGATAAACTGTGCACAATTCCAGATTCAAAGAACAGAGCTGCTCCCAGCAGCCCAGGGATGCAGGGATCCAGGGATGAGAGGATAAGAGGATCCAGGGTGAGGGGATAAGGGGATCCAGGGATGCAGGGTGAGGGGATCCAGGGATGAGGAGACACAGGGATGCAAGGATAAAAGGATAAAGGGACACAGGGATGAGGGGCTGCCTCCCCTCCCGCCCTGGCCCCTCTCAGCCCCGAGCCCCCCAGAGCCCCCAGCCCTTCACCCACTCCTGATCCTCAGCCCCGCTCCAGCAGCACTTCCCGGGAATCCATTCATCTCCAGGGAACCTCGTACCACTCCAAACCTCTACTCTGCCACTTAATTGTTCCTAACAGGTAAATCAAAGGTAAAAGAGAACTAATTAATTTTCCAGCTTGGTTTTATTTTACTGTTACTGTTTGGAGAAAATAGAACTAAACCCCATTAGTGTTAAGGTAAGACCATGAAACAACATAATATAATGCAAGAAAGACATTTAGTAGCGTGGAGGAATGTTAAATTACTAATTAACTCCAAGTTCCTGGATAAAAAAGCCGAGTAATTTACAGGATTATTGCAACGTGCAGCTCAGATTGCCACGAGGGTCAGCTCGGGAGCATTTCCTGCTATTTCCTTCACCGGCGTGGTTATTGTAGAATTCCTCTCACATTAAAATCCACTGTCCTTACCCACAGTTCAGTGCTGCTAATTAGCAGCCGCTCAGCTTCCCCAGCAGTCATTTTTTTTCCATGTGAAGCTGCCAAATGTTCCCAACTGCTCAAGATGCTCCCCAGCCCCACTCCGAGTGTCCGGAGCCCGCCCGGCCCGGCCCCGCTGCCCCGCGGGCTCAGCCCCCGGCCGAGGCACAGCCCGGGCAGGTCCCTGCTCCTGCTCCTGGTGTCAGCCAGGCGGGTTGGCAGAACCCTCCCGGTGCCTTTGGCTGAGCGACAGAACTTGGGAATGTCTATTTTTTCCCTCCTCTCTCTTCCCAAAGACGCAAATCCTGCTCAGGCGCTCGACACCGCGAGCTCTCCAAGCTGTGGGATTTTTCCCCTTCAAAAGCGACTGTTTCCACATTCTATTTAAACTTTTATTCAAACAAGAAAGCCAGGAAAGGCATCTTTTAGTTTTTCCCTAAATATATAAGAAGAATGCCCGAACTTTGATGAATAATTGATTAAATAAAGCATCGCCCATCAAAGGCAGGAAGAGGAGCTGCTCCACAGAAAGGCTCCACTATCAAACGGCACTTTGTTGTCTTAAACACTGCTCAGATCTGCAGCACTGCAGAGCTGGTGGCACATTAATGCTGGAGGTTAGAAATGGCAGCAAGAGATTATTATTATTATTATTATTATTATTATTATTATTATTCGAAAAGGGAATTAGAATTCAGCTTTTCTTGGTTCTAGTTATCCCCCAGCAGTTTGAAAAGGGAGAAATTTGGCTGAGAATCGCTGAGCCTCCTCTTTTCCTCTCCCTTTTGTTGGCTTTATGATTAATTTATGTTTAACCTTCTGGAGAATCCATGGTCACAAGACACTTTCTGAAAAAATTCAAAGCAACTTTGGCTGTGTCCAATAGGAGGGCAAAAGGTCTGGGGAGCTGGGGAAGGGCTGGGAATTAAAAGAGGCGGCACGATCTTCTTCACCTCCTCTTCACGGCTCTGAGAGCAATCAGGAAACAGCCACTAATTGCTTCATCAAAATTAAGCATCTCCAGCTTCATACCAATTATTTCCCCGTGGCTGTTTAGAGTTTCGTGTGCCTCCCATCCACACGAAGGGGGAAAAAATAACCCAGGGAAGTCAACGGCAGCACGTTTCCCGGATGGTGAGAGTGGGATCAGGATTCCAGGGCTCACCTACGGAATTCCTGCTTTAAATTCCCAAAGCTGCCTGGAACGTGAAGCACCTGAACGTTCTGGTGCTGCATTTCCACATGAGAAAGGGTTGTAGAATTTACTTAGGATGAGAGTGTGAAATTCCTTGTGCTGACAGGGATAAATCCATTCAGTCGAGGATCAAAACAGTAGCCCAAGGGTAACAAAGAACAAGTGTCAACCACATTTGCTCTGAGTGCCACAAAAATCCCCCCTGGGAATTCCACTCATGATGCTCTAGAACTATATTTATATAAGGTTTTTTTTTTAAAAAAGGGAATGTGAAGGGCAAAAGGGCTACATTTGGAGGATGAAGAACTTTTAAATTGGTTTAATTTTTTCTTCCAAATATGATGATGGAGTATTTAAACATGAATTTGGAAAGTATTTAAAAATAATTATATATTTACTCAGTGCTCAAAAAGACCTTTCTTATCCTATGAGATATGCAGGGATCGGCATTTAATACCTGTTAGTGGATATATACAAATATATAGATATTATTCACATGATAGATGTATAGATACACTAATATAACACACACATGTATAATATAAACAGACACGTATATAATATAAACACACACACACACATATCTTGTTTTTTACATATTGTGTATCTATGCTGCGATTTGAGTGATAATCCTGGAATTCTGTTTTTGGGAGCAAGGTGCTCTCGGTGCTCCTTAGGGATGACAAACACCTCCGTGCACATCCCGACAGGAGCAGCATTCCCTTCCCAGTCCCGGGCTCGGCACTTCCCAGAGCCCCTAAGTGTGTTTAACAGGGAGCTGTTTCAGCACATTTTGTCTGACAGGAATGGCTCTGACCCCTCCATGGGTGCTGGAGACAGGGGAGCCCAGCCCAGGTTTCTGCTCACAGGGTTTGGGGTTATTCCAACTTTTTTGTGCTCTTTAACTGCTCTGGTTCCATCCACTAATTATTCCAACATCATTTTCACTCCATCGTGTGCAGTATCTTGGCAGAGAGCAGAGTGATGGGAGTTTGCCACAGAAATATCCAGATATATTTTTAATACGAGCCTCATATTTCTGTGTCATTGGGGAAGTTAAACTGCAGATGGGCAGAGGAGTTCTCCCCACAAGACTCCAAAAAGTCCTGGGTGCAGCTGAGAAAGCTGAGAATCTTTTGGTTATTTTTCCAGAAATGGGATTTTTTTCCTGCTAGCTGGCAGAGGCAGCCCATGAGGAGCCTATTTCCATACTGGCAAGGGTTCCTAGCACTGGGAATTATTAAACCAGCCCACGTTAAACACAGATCCTGTGTGTGCTCCTCACACCCCCAGGCACAGACTCCCCATGGGTCTGAAAAGTGACGCAGAAGGATAAAAAAGACCAGTGGGCAAAAATAAAAGTATTTTGTTGCTACTTTTCCTGTGGAGGGAGTACAACAGGCCATGATTCTCCACTTTTTTCCCCATTTTAAAATAAATCCAGTTTAAAGGACAGTGATTCTGATTTCCTAGAGTTCTGTACAGCTTCAGCTATTTGTTCAATTTACGAACTCGGATCATCCCGAAGTATCCCAAGGCAGCATCACCAGGGTTGTGTGACCCAGGAAACACAGAACACTGCCACTAAATGCTGCTTAAATCTTGGTTGGGTTGTTTTCTCCTCCTACATTTCATAACCAGAAATGCTGAATTTCCACAGATTTCTGCCCATCCTGGGGGGCTCCATCCCTTTGGGATGTTCACACCACGGGCTCCAGGAGAACATCCCGGCCCTTTCCCTGGCACCGGGCACGGCACGGCTCATTCCCGGGACACATCCCGGCCTTTCCCTGGCACCGGGCACGGCAGGGCTCATTCCCGGGACACATCCCGGCCTTTCCCTGGCACCGGGCACGACCGGGCTCATGCCCAGGGCCGTGTCCCTGCCGAGCGTGCTCCGCTCGGCTCCCGGCACGGGCAGGGAGCGGGATGCGCGGGATGCTCGGGATGTGCCGAGCCGGGAGCGGCTCTAATCGAAGTGGCAGAGCCGTCACCGTCCATCCATCGCCTGCCGCGCCGGGAAGTGCCGGGATAATCCCCCCGACGCCGCTGAGAGCTGCCCGGACCATCATCCCGGTGCCGTGCATTGATCCCTCAGTCGCGTCTGGCCGTTCCGGCCGAGCATTCCCTAAATAACCCCTGGCAAACAGCTCTGCCCACAGCTCTCCTCTGCTCCCCGTGATTCACCCGGTTCCCGCATGGAAAACCCATGAAGGGAAAGGCGACACGGACAGCGAGAGGTTCAGTGCGAGCGGCATTGTTATTCCCACATTCCTCATTAATGCCCGCATTCCAGGAGTGGGAAGCAAATCAAGCGCCGGCTCCAAAGGCAGCGGCCCTGCCTGCAGCCCGGGAGAAGGCAGGAATCCATCCTGCCCATAACCCGGGAGAAGGCAGGAATCCATCCTGCCTGCAGCCCGGGAGAAGGCAGGAATCCATCCTGCCCAAAGCCCGGGAGAAGGCAGGAATCCTGTCAATAACCTGGAGAAGGCAAGAATCCTGTCCATAACCTGGAGAAGGCAGGAATCCATCCTGCCCAAAGCTGGAGAAGGAAGGAATCCATCCTGCCCATGACCAGGGAGAAGGCAGGAATCCATCCTGCCCAAAGCCCGGGAGAAGGCAGGAATCCATCCTGCCCAAAGCCCGGGAGAAGGCAGGAATCCATCCTGCCCGAAGCTGGAGAAGGAAGGAATCCTGCCCATAACCTGGAGAAGGCAGGAATCCTGCCCAAAGCCAGCAGGAATTGCTGTGGAAATGATCTGGTTAACAGTGATTCCATCCAGCAGGGCAGGAATCACCTCCCGAAAGGAAAAGTCAGCAAAGGGGCTGTGGGCAGAGCTGGATGTGCATTTATTGCAGTGCAAGGGTGCTTTGGTTTTAAATTTCTGCTAAAATGCTGCATTCAAACAACACCCAGAACTCCAAGCCATCAATTTCTCTGATTTGCTCACTAAATTTATCTCAGTTTTTTGAAAACATCCTTGCTCTAAAATGGATTTATTTGCAACAGGAGAAAAGTGTTTCCTTCCTGTAACAAAAATCCAGATGAAATTTATCAAACTGGAAAAGCCCCTGGTGAAGGTGAAGCATGTGTGCCATGGGGAGGGATCTTCTAACCCAGGACACAATTTATGTTGATTTTTAAAAATGTTCAAATGACAGATAAACCTCGATAACTCCAAACTTTCACACACGCTTCTGGAAGGAAAAGGAAAACTTCTGGAAGTTTTACAGATTAGGTTTCCTGCCTGTGGATTCTTTGTGGTAAAAGATGCTGTGAGTGTATTCCTGAGCTCTGTCCTTCCCTGAAAGTGAAGAGCCACACTTGCAGGAACACACTTCCAGAGCCCGCAGGAAAACAGGGAAATGCAGGGAAATTAGCTAATCTGGTTCAGGTTGGAATCACATAATTATATATCACATTAAATAGAAAAATGCAACTAATTAAGTTTTAAACAAATAACCTGTTGTGCCTTGTAAAGTTAAAAATTCAATTGCTTGTTGGATTTGAACATACTGAGATAATCTGAGCACTTCAAGGAGAATTCCTGGTATTTCATGACTTAACTGCAACCAAGCTTGAATCACGAGCAGCTCAAGTTGGAGAGGACACTGATCTCCAACTCCAGCAGCTGCTGCCTTTGGGAGCTGAAGGATTTTAATTTCCCTGCTGAATCAGAGCCCCAGACGCCTGCACTCATTTCACCACTAATTAATGCACGCGTGGAGCTGCGCTAACTAGACCAGGACATATTTTTTGGGTTGCCTGGGTTGTCTGCACTGCAGCGATTTTCCTCACTGACTGTCTGTAATTATCGGAGCCCAACTCCTCTGCTTCCTGAAACCCTAATTTGGGGATTGTGGGGAACCGGGGTTACTCCAGTCCAGGCTACCAACCACGGGGGACACCCAGTTCCTTCCTCTGCCGGGCTCCGGCTCTGCTGGTCACACCTGGCACATCCCTGGTCACAGGGCTAGTCACACCTGGCCACTGCTCTTCCCAGAGAATTCATGGAACCTCTCACTGAGAGTTTGCACAATTTGTGCTTTGAGCCTTCCTTCCTTCCTTCCTTCCTTCCTTCCTTCCTTCCTTCCTTCCTTCCTTCCTTCCTTCCTTCCTTCCTTCCTTCCTTCCTTCCTTCCTTCCTTCCTTCCCTTCCCTTCCCTTCCCTTCCCTTCCCTTCCCTTCCCTTCCCTCCCCTCCCCAATAAAGGATTTAAACACAGGATTTAAACACAGGCTTTTCCTTAAGCTGTGCCTCCAGATGTTTTTTTATTTGGTCGTTGCCACAATTCATCCTTTATTAACAAATTGCCAGCTCATTTTCTCTCTGAACCTTTATTTCAATATTCAGCATTTATTTCAGCTCAGCATCACTGTTCTTATCAACCCGCCTGGGACATGCTCCACTAAAATGTATTTTAGTTTGTTACCAGGTGTTGCAGCCTTGGGACACATCTGGGATGCAGTTCAGTCCCTTTTACTACATTTATCTTTTTTTTTTTGTTCTGTGGGAAATGGAAATCCAGGATTTTCAGCCAAAAGTTGCTCTCCAAAAGCTGAGGAGAGGAAGGTTTTTATCAATGCAAGTAAAAGATAATTGTTGTCTGCTGCAGCAATGATATCAACCTGTCTGAATGTCTCTATCCCATGCACTCCAAGCCCTGTCAACATTTTTGCTGCTGGATTAGAGTTTTGGTAGTCCTTTATATAAATTATACATAAATTACCAAACCTCAGCCAAATATTTGGGACTTTCAAACCCATCCTGGCTCCCAGAGCGATCCACACATACCCCTCCTTATTGATAATGAGGCCTCCTCTGCAGTGCTGAGAATCTGCATGTTGAAACCTCATGGAAAGGAAAGCTCTCCCCACACCTCTCTCGGAAGGGCCTTTTCTCCAAGAACACCACACGATTCTCTGGATTCCTGCCTGAGCTGCCCCTGAAATCCCAACCCAGCCTCCTCCTGCCCCTCCTCATGGGCTCTGGCGCAGCACCCCCAGCCCAAAGTTACCCCTCAGCCCTTCCCTTCCCTGTCAGCTCCATCCTCGGCTCGGATAACTCTCCCCAGCGTTCCTGAATCCCACAAACACCCAGAGCGGCTGCTCTGCCAGGCTGGCAGGGGCAGTGGTGAGGACCACCCAAACTGCTCCTTCTGCACCAGCCAGCCACTGCCAGGAGCTGAAAGGGACCCTCCAGACCCCTGGCTGTCACCCCAGGGCTCTGCTGACGGTCCTGTCCCTTGGGAGCCTCCCTGGAGAGAAGGGAAGGTCCCCACCCGTGGATTGCTCCTTGCTCAAGCCCAGCACCGAGGTGTCCCTGAGCTGGGATCCTGCAGCCCAGAGCTGGAATCAGATGCACCCACGTGGACAATTCCCACCTGGTTACCAAACCCAGCTCCAGAGCAGCAAGTCTGGGTTCTGTCACCCTTTAGTCTTGCCCAAATCTGGCCAGGCTCCAGCCCCAGTGGAGATCCCAAGCTCAGTGTCAGACCCCAGATTATTTTGATTTATTCCACCCCTGACATCCAGCTCCTGCTCCACATTTTAATCCTCTTTATGCCCAAATCACCATTATTTTGGCGCATATGAGTAATGAATTTCAAGTATTGCATTTTAACTCTTGGCTCTCCCTGAGAAACCTGAGAAATGTCATGTTCTGAATTCCTTCTAAAAACAGGAGAGCAGAGAAGGAGCTGGTTTTTTTTCCTTCCATTTATCCGTGATTGGGAGTTTCTCTGCTCCAGAAAACCCCTCCCAAATTCCCAGGCAGCACAGGTAGCTTTGCAGCCCAGCAGCTTCTGCAGAGTGTCATAAATAGAAGGGAAAAGAGCAGGGAAGAAGGGAAAAATGCCCCCAAAGGGCCGAGCCCGCTCCCCCTGCGCTGCCTCAGCTGCACATCAGACATGCGGAACATTGAACCGTCCTCTTAAATATTATGACATGGAGAAAATCACATTGTGCTTTAACCTATCAACAAAGGAGCAAAGCAATTACACGGCTAAACACAGTTGAGGAAGACCCAATAAAGAGAAATCCAAGAAAATTTGGTGAAAATTCTTAAGGGGCCTTACAATGTTTAATCATGCTTCAGGCCTAAATTAATATTCTGCTTCTAATTCAAAAGCCTGAACCACCAAGGTACATCTTTTGGGTATTTTTAATAACCAGAGTACAACACTCGGTGAATTAGCAGCTGCTCTGACTGGTATTTTACTTTTTCTTTGCTTGCTCAAGTAAAGCAGTTAATATTGGTATAATCATCAAACTAACATTAGTCAGACAGAAGGACAGATCTTTTCCGTATTGTAATGCAGAACACAAAAAAAAAATTAAACCAAGATTTAGAAATTCCTTTGTGTATTAAATAATTTTTTCTTAGGTGGTTTCAATAAAACAAAAGAATTGTTATATTCACCCATTTTCTAAAACAAATAGTGGATTAAAGAGTACATAAACACATGGAAAAGAGGGAAAAATCCCCTCATGCGCTGCTACCTACTGCTATCCAAGTGATGGGAGAAATATTTCTGGGAATAAATCCATCCTGTTGGAATTGATGGGAAAATGCCCTCCATAAAGGTGAAAGCCTTGGTCAGCAGATTTAATTCTGTTGTTTGTTTTGTATTGTTTTATTTCCTTCAGGTATTTGCAAATATGTCACTGGAGGAGATTGCTGGCTTTACACCTGGTTTGTGGAATAACCCAGCCAAGAATATTGATTTTCCCAATCTGGGAATAATCCCGTCCAGTTGTCGGGAAGAAAGAGAATTTTCCCTCAAACAGATGAGAAGCAGAGCTTGGAAAGCTCAAAACTGTGGACAAAGGACATTTTAGCTGCCTCATTTGTTACTGCTGCTCTGGGGCTGAGGAACTGCCCGGGAGCTCCTGTCATGGGCACAGGGACAGGTGACGTCATGGACAGGTGACGTCATGGACAGGTGGTGTCATGGGACAGGTGATGTCATGGACAGGTGATGTCATGGACAGGTGGTGTCATGGGAACAGGTGACATCATGACAGGTGATGTCATGGACAGGTGACGTCATGGACAGGTGATGTCATGGACAGGTGATGTCACAAGGACAGGTGATGTCACAGGCACAGGTGATGTCGCAGGCACAGGTGATGTCACAAGGACAGATGATGTCACGGGGACAGGTGATGTCACAGGCACAGGTGATGTCACAGGGACAGGTGATGTCGCAGGCACAGATGATGTCACAAGGACAGATGATGTCACGGGGACAGGTGATGCTGTGGGATGGTGAGTTTGAAAATGTCTTTTCTCTTGGGATGGTCTCAAGGCCTCGTTTGGTTCACGGTGATTTCTGCATTTTTTGGAGTTTATTTCGTTGCAGAACCATCAGTCTGCAACGAGTTTGGTGTGCAATAACAATTCACCAGGAGTGGCTGAATCTGTTTATAAAAATATTCTTGAGTGTCTCCCTGCCCCCTGTTCCTGAAAATGTTTAAACGGAAAAGAGAATAACCCCTGTATTTTTTCTCTCTTTCCTTCCCTTTTCCAGGAGATTTTGGAATCCCCTCCTTCCCTCACCCATTCCTGCATTTTGCCCACACAGACCCCGCTGAGCCAAGCTGACCCCACCAACTCCTGCCCTCATCAGAGGCAGAACTGTAAAAATCCCGGTGAGCCCCGGTTTTCCCAGCAATTCCAGCCCGACTGTGCCCACATCACTTCGGGGAAACGAGCTGGAAGGCGCCTTTGAAGTGGAAGAACTGTAAACACCTCGCGCATTTTTTGCTGCGCTGATTGATCCCGTAGAACCCCAGAATGGGCTGGGGTGGGACGGACACTCAAGCTCATCCCATCCCACGGGCAGGACGTCTTGCCCCGGCCCAGGGTGCTGGTGTGACTCCCAGCAGGTTGCAGGAGCAGAAAGGGCTGGATTTGGAACCCCTAAAACCCTTCTTGCTCGGGACTGACCAGCTCAGGAGCCCTCCCCAGCTCTGCTGGTAAACCTGAGAGGGATTAAAGGAGATTTCCAGAGATTCCCAGGCTCTGACCTCCCGTGGGACAGCGCAGGACACTGAGGGTGCCCAAGCCCCTGTGCCGGCTCCAGTGAATCCCAACCCTCCCCAGTATTTTCCTTGGATAAGAGTATTTGTAAAATGCTCAAACCTTGCATATAATGCGTAATGCTATTAAGTAGAATATCTAAAGTACTTAAACTAATTATGCCTATTTTGTAAGATTAATTATAATTAATAATTTAACATATTTTATCATTTAAGTCAGTATCCGTTCTGATCTTTAACTTTAGAGAGCACACTGTATACGTACTACATAATTAGGGCTTATGTATCACATAATTAGGGCTAAATACTAGGAAATCAGGCTAATTAGACCAAATCAAACTGAATTATTTAAGCTTTTTTTTTTAATTTTAGATGTAGAATATTTAGTAATTAAATACTGATTTCATTTTCTCGTGCTGGCACATGGCGCTTGTCTCTCAGCCGTACACAATGGAGCATTATCCAAGTGTTTGTCACCCAGGCAGCGGGGACAGCGAGGGACTGGCCAGGGGAGGCTCCGAGCCAGGCACAATCCTGGAATTCAGGAGGAACGGGAGCATCACCCAAGGCACTGAGGGTGTTCCCACAGCTCCGTGTCCTCCCTGGGAATTGCAGCAGGCCCGAGGAGAAGCTGAAGCACAGCCTCTCTCACAGCCTCCCTCACAGCCTCCTTCAGAGCTCCTTCAGAGCTCCCTCAGAGCTCCCTCAGAGCTCCCTCAGAGCCTCCCTCAGAGCTTCCCTCAGAGCTCCCTCAGAGCTCCCTCACAGCCTCCTTCAGAGCTTCCCTCAGAACTCACTCAAGGCCTCCCTCAGAGCCTCCCTCAGAGCTCCTTTAGAGCTCCCTCAGAGCTCCCTCAGAGCTCCCTCAGAGCCTCCTTCAGAGCTCCCTCAGAGCTCACTCAGAGCTCCCTCACAGCCTCCCTCAGAGCTCCCTCAGAGCTCCTTCAGAGCTCCTTCAGAGCTCCCTCAGAGCTCCCTCACAGCCTCCTTCAGAGCTCCCTCAGAGCTTCCCTCAGAGCTCCCTCAGAGCTCACTCAAGGCCTCCTTCAGAGCTTCCCTCAGAACTCACTCACAGCCTCCTTCAGAGCTTCCTCAGAGCTTCCTCAGAGCTCCCTCACAGCCTCCTTCAGAGCTCCCTCAGAGCTCCCTCACAGCCTCCTTCAGAGCTCCCTCAGAGCTCATCACAGCCTCCTTCAGAGCGCCTCCAGGGCAGGATCTCCCCAGAGGTGCCTCCAGGGCAGGATCTCCCCAGAGGTGCCTCAGAAGGGCAGGATCTCCCCAGAGGTGCCTCAGAAGGGCAGGAGCAGCTCCCTCAGGGGTCTCTGCACTCAAGCATCCCCGGTGTGCTGGGAAGCAGCTGCCTGCAGCAGCCGGTGCCTCACCACAGCTCCCTTCCAACCCTGAGCTGGATTAGTCTATACCAACCCTTGTAAGACCCTGGTAACAATGCCGAGAGATGGAATCCATCTTTTTGGCAATGGCTCAAAATCTCCCTGCTAGGAAGGGCTCAGGACAGATGTTGTTGGCCATATGACATCCACATAAACATCAGAAAATAAAGCCTTTCCAACAAAGCCTGGTACTGGCAAAAGCAGCAGCGACATCACCGAACAGTAACAGGGCTGCAGGCAGAGCCCTCAGAGGGGGAAGCACCTGCTCCACCAGCCTCGCTGGATTTGCAGTTCATTTACACATGTACATGTGCAGATACAAAACCTCCTGCTTTTCTGTGCAGACACATTCGTTTCAGCATAATTCACCAAAAACCACAAGTTTTGTTACTTTGCATTGACCTTCTCTGCCAGAGCAGAGCCCATTTACCACAGCTGGTAGTGACAGCACGGGCAGCTTCATTCAGACTGGAAGAGTGGGCTCGTATCAGAGATTAGGGTCCATCCTCCAGCATCTCCAGTACTGGTACTGCCTGCACCAGCCCCCAGAACAGAAATATTTAAATATGAACACGCCTCTGGTGTGAGACACCAGAAATACTACTCCTCTTTAGGTAAATGTTAAGGGAATCCACGGGAGATCAAGGGCCCTGAAGTGGAAATCATCCACATGCCAGGGGCTGGGGTCCCTGTGTGTGTGGCACTGGCTGATCCAAGCTCTGCCAAGTCAATAAAAGGAATCCCCTGGACTTCCAGGGGCACAGAGGGAGCCCACGGCTCTGGCATGGGGGCTTTGGGAAGGGAGTGCTCCTCGTGTTTAAAGTGCTTCCTGTGAGATTTGCACACTTTGGGTTGTTTCAACACCAGCCCTCGGATCAGAACCAGTTGGTTTGGGGGTGATGGTTCTAAAATCCATCCAGAAATGGGCACAGGGCTATGGGGAATGTGGGCAGAGCCAGAGGAACAGGAGGATCCCAGATCATCCAGTGAGACACAGGACACAAGGGAATTGTCCCCAGGGTGGTGGCAGAGGGAGAAGTTCTTTGGGGAAAGTGCCAAATTAAAATTCAAATGTAAGGAAAGGCTGGGGATGTGGGGAGCAGGCCTTCAGCTCTGAGATTTGTAGCTATTAATTAATTTGGTAAATTGGTATCATATGGCGATGCTTAAAGTGGAATTCTACAGGAATACCGTCAATCCACACACTCCGTTAAAAAAATTAACTCACCTGATATAAGAAAGAAAGAAGCTTAATGAGCACAGAAGAACTGTGGAATACCAAATTCCAATACCAATTCACGAATTTTAATTTTTAATTAAACAGACCCCTCCCTGTCCCCAGCTCAGAAAATACAATAAATATTTGCAGGTTTCAGGCATTTCCCAGCCACTGCCACCCCAGTGGCAGCTCCAGAACTTCACGTGCAGCACAAAGAATAATTTAACACCCATTAATAAAGGAATTTTCAGAGGAGCTCGTGCTCAAATTATATCAATCTGCTACTGTTCCAAAATAAACGCATCAGGTGGCATTTAAATGCAGGTGGCTAACCATTTTATCAGTGCACATATTTAAGCTATTAGAAATATAATTAGAAAAATTAAATTAAACACACTTAACGCAGATTCTAATTCGAGCAACACCGTCCTTATCATTATGCCATTTTTATAGCAAATTATAAAGGATGTCTAAATTGTCCGGGTTTGTTGCTGACTGATAGCTGAACTCAGATAATTAAGTTGTTAACCAGGTACTTCAGTGGTCAACACGGTTATATATCTTTGTCTGATCAGTCCCCCTCCTCCTGCGTGCGCCGAGCTCAGGGGAAGCAGATGGATGGCACTTGACACTGCCCACCTCCGCAGCGGCTGATTAGACACAGCCCCGTGCCACAGGTACACTCAATTATCCTGCCCCGCTCCCCGCAGCCAGCGGAGTCGGCAGCTCTGGATCTGCTGCATTTTTCTGGATTTGCTGCATTTTTCTGGATTTGCTGCATTTCCAGCCCGGGAAAACTGCACCCAGCCGTCCTGGCAGCTTCCCTCTCACCCTGAGCCTGCGGGCACAGCCTGCGGGGCTCTCTGCGATTCCGCAAGAAATCCTCTCTGCACAAGGAGCTTCCAGGGCTCCTTCGTGTCCCTGCGCTGGCACCTGGATGGTCCCGTGTCCCACCCCACATCCCAAAGCTGTCCAGGATCCTGCCAGAGCACCAAGGGATGCTCCACCCCACACCTGCCTGGCTAACTAACAGCACCCCAGGGAGATCCCAATGCTCGTTTACCAATGAACAGCAAAACCTGGGCACGGCTAGAAGTGTGCCAAGATGATGGATGCTCAGGTAATACAAACACCTCGCAGCCCATGCTGAGGGTCGGGTTGGTGACAGCAGAAATGATCTGTAACGTGTTTGAGGTTAAAGGATTGGGGTACCCTGAGTGCATCTCTGCAGCTGTGACTGTATGCGTACAAGCTATCCCCAAATTTAGTGGAAATCACCTGGCCTCAAGCTCTCCTGGTATCCTGTTTCCATCAAAATAACACAGAAAATGAATGGACAAACTTCCTGACTTTCAACTTTCCTTTAAGTATTCCAAACCAACTTCTGACAGTTCTCCTTGTCCCACTGGAAACAAGGGGCACCACCAGCTGGTTTGATAGTGTTTGAGGTTAAAGGATTGGGGTACCCTGAGTGCATCTCTGCAGCTGTGACTGTATGTGTACAAGCTGTCCCCAAATTTAGTGGAAATCACCTGGCCTCAAGCTCTCCTGGTATCCTGTTTCCATCAAAATAACACAGAAAATGAATGGACAAACTTCCTGACTTTCAACTTTCCTTTAAGTATTCCAAACCAACTTCTGACAGTTCTCCTTGTCCCACTGGAAACAAGGGACACCACCAGCTGATCATTTTTTGGACATAACCCCCCGTGCAGACACCTGGAATCTTACAAAGAGAAGCAGCTCTGGCCATCAGAGGTGGGCACAAACCAGAGCTGGGTTCATGTCACAAAACTGACTTTCTTTCCACCAGATTGTTGCAGTCATTTCTTCTCCCACTTAACCCAGACTGAGCAGCAGCAGAGTGGGCACAGATCTAATGGAGTTACACTCCAGTGCTCCCAAATGATGACAAACTAAAAATCCTCATCACAAACTAAAATCTGGGTTACAAACTACAGATCCTCATCACAAACTGCAGATCCTCACTTCAGGACAAGAATGTGTGGGGTTTTCCCATTTCCACATGAAGAAGTAATGCACAGGGTTATTCCTGCAATGTCACCAATAAAGATTTTGACTTTGTAACTCAGTTACAAAAATTCCATTTTGTTGGGGGATTTGGTTTCCCTCCTCCTGCTACAATTTGGTGGAAAAATAATTAAAAAAAAATCTGCAGTGCCCTCCATATTTATTAACAAATTCACTAGGATCTGGTGGCTCCCTTTTAAACTTCTGAGCACAGGGAATATTTCAAAAGGCTCCTCCTGAAAGGGAAAGGAGCTACTCTGCCTGGTGGGGGGCATCCCTCCTTCCCTGGAGATCATTCCAGGAGCACAAGCCACACACATCCACACAGGCTGGGCAAGCAGGATTAAAGGAAATCCTTCCACAATGCATTTTCCTGCTTCTGCCCCTACGTGATCTGACTCCACTATCCTTTCCAACAAATATGTAATTATTAGCATATAAATTTAACACCTAGCCATGCTATAACCACAATTCCTGCCTTTATTTCCTTTACTTACTTCATATGGAAAGTTATTTCTCTGGAATTATTGTTTTCTGGGGTTTTTACTGTAGAGTGTTATTTATTCCTCAAATTATCATTATCTTTCACACACCTGCCAATGCCATATTTTGGATCTCTTTATAATAATGTTCAAATATTGAGGAAAATTGTCCAAGTGATTTTTTAAAGTATCTTACTGTATTTTAGTAGAGTATTTGTGTCCTGCTTAATTGTTAACTCTTGGGAACACAAATGGATTTAACTGAGTGTAGGTTTAGAGTAGAAACTGGGGACAAATGCTTCCCTGGGAAGGTGGGGAGGCCCTGGCACAGGGTGCCCAGAGAAGCTGTGGCTGCCCCTGGACCCCTGGAAGTGCCCAAGGCCAGGTTAGACAGGGCTTGGAGCACCCTGGGATAGTGGAAGGTATGGAATGGGATGGGATTTAAGGTCCCTTCCAACACAAACCAGTCTGAGATTCTGTGATGACTCCATGAAATTCCATTTGCACTACAGGGACATCCTGGCCATGCTTAGATATGGAAGTTGCAGGTACAGTACAAACAGAAATAAAAGGAAGCTCAGTTTGGAAGTGGGAAGAGAACTCTGGCTACTGCTCCATATCCATCCTTCCCTGCCAAGGAGAACTCCATGGAGATGTTACAACAAAACTTAATTTAATGAGTGGTGTGAGAGGCAGTGAGTAAGCTCCCTGCTGGGGCCACTCCTACCCTGGGTGTTCAAAATGAACCCGGCAAAAAACTGGGGCTCTGGGAACAAGGAAAGCCCAGCTGCTCTGGAGTCCCCAGGTGAATTCCCTCTCTTCTGGTTCAATTCAAAAGGTCCTGTTCTGCCTTATTTATGGATGGATGGATGGACAATGGATGGATGGATGGATGGATGGATGGATGGATGGATGTATAGATGATGGATGGATGGATGGATGATGGATGGATGGATGGGGAATGGATGGATGGATGGATGGATGGATGGATGGATGGATGTGGATGGTAGATGGATGGATGGATGGATGGATGGATACAGAACCTCCATGGATGAACTCCCCACCTGAACTGCACCAGGCACTGAGGGACAGCCCCAAGCTCCAGCAGCACATGGACACCATGGACACCTCAACATCTTTAATGGGTCCCAGACTTCCAGACTGGTTTGGGTGGGAAGGAACCTTAAATCCCATCCAGTGCCACCCCTGCCATGGGCAGGGACACCTTCCACTATCCCAGGGTGCTCCAAGCCCTGTCCAGCCTGGCCCTGGACATTCCGAGGGATTCAGGGGCAGCCACAGCTTCTTTGGGAATTCCATTCCCCCCCTCCCCACCCTCCCAGGGAAGAATTCCTTCCCAATATCCCATGGAAATCTCTTCCAGCCAGCACTAGCACATGATCCCCTCAGAGCAATGCAGACCTGGTGATCTCCAGATGCAAATTCCCCATTCCATCGAACACCACCTCAAACGAAGCAGCTGCACCCCAAATGTTACAACCCACACACTCCACACTCCCAAACTGGAGCATTCCCTCTTGTTCAACACTTTGTGTGACCTGGACAACGGCCAGGGCCAACTTTAGAGGTGGACTTTTGCAAATTAATTGTTTTTCTTTATATCAAAATGAAAGCAAAGCCCACAATCACCACTAAGGGAAAACCTCTCCAGAACTCCGTCCAGTGTGAGGGACTTCTGCTCCACCACCATGTGGGTTACTGTCTACAACACACATCTGATTTTACTTGAACTTTTATGAAGTCTTCAATATTTAAAGTTTCATTACTTGAATTTTTATACCAAGAGGAAAATAAAATAAAATACATCAACATGGGGAGGCAGGGTAATTCCAGCATTATTTCTAGCATTATTTGCTCAGCAATCTCAGTTTATATTGCATTCATTGCCATAAAACACAGAGGAGAAATCTACATAACAATGGAAGAGGCTGGACAATAGATACAGGCCAATATTGGCTTTCTATTCCCTGAGTAATCTGCATTTTACAACTGACTGTATATAAAAGAAAAAAGTTGCTTTATCTCAAGTTTCAAGGAAAGGAGACAATGAGCAAGGCTTGGGATTTTCTGTTAATTTGCCCTTTCAGAAAAACAGCTGTGCTGTGGAATCCAGAGGAACACCCTCTTTCTCTTCTGGGGGTAAAAACTCTGAGTTTTTATGGCTTTTAAGGTGCTGCACTTCAAGCAGGTCAGCTACAAAAGGTTATCCTGAAACATTCTAAACATTAATTGGGAAAAAATAAAAAAAAAAGAGTTCATGAAGACCCCTTCAATCTGATGATTTGGGGAAGATCAGATAATCCTAAATGAAAGGAAAAACTGGGAAAGCCCTGGGTTTGCAGCCAGGCTGATTTCTGTAATGCATTCCCAATTGCCAATAAACAGAATTATTGCTGCACAGGAGAACCGTGTGGTCTCTACTCTATCACTACAGAGGGCAGCAACAGACAACAGAGCTCTTTAGCATGACAGAGGGAATGTTTAACATTCCCAGTAAACAAGGGAGCAGGAGAGGCCGGGCTGGGATCTGCCTGTCCCACATTCCAGCCTCCTTGGGATGGGAACAGGCAGGTTGGGAAAGCCTTTGGGAAGCCTGGATGCTCAGCGAGCTGAGCCCATCTCCTGTCGATTCAGCCAGATACTAGAAATTTCCCTAAACCACGAGTCACAACATGGTTTGGGGAATTTTTGGGCCACTTTGAGCTGGATCCACTTGGTGTTTTCTGGCCCGTTGATGCCCTCACACCCAGACCCCTGCTCAGCTCCTGGGACATGGAGCAGCAGAAAGCCAAGAGCTGGGAAGGGAGTCCTGTCCAGCCTGGAGACCAAGGCACAGCACAACATTCCCTGCAAGGACGGGCTCAGGGGATGTACGTGGAGGACTTTCTGTAGGATTATTTTGAGCAGCTGGGGGCAGGGTGAGGCACAGGCACAGCTCGAGCACCGGGCACAGCCTCCTCCAGCTCCGGCTGCAGATGCAAAGGAGGGCAGCAAAGGTCTGGTGATCAAACGGGGAGAAAATGACTGACAACACGGAGCCCGTTCAAAGGAACTAATGGAATAATTAGTTCCAAAAAGACTAAAAAGACTGAAGAATTCATGATGTCATAAAAAGCAGAGCTACTTAAATTGGATTAGAAAATAAAAATGACACGAACATTGTAAATATTCACAGATCACATCATTGACGTGTAATGTGCCGTTAAATGATGTCAAATTAAAGGGGAAATTACATGTGTAAGAACTAGGAAGAATAAAGGGAAGACATTTTAAAGATGCACAGTCCTTCAAGTGAAAATCCCTCTCGTATATCAGTGCTGATCACTGTGGGGATGGGGAAACTATGAGAGAAGAATAAAATAAAATATGGGAAAGAAAACAGAGGGTAAAAACATCTCAATTTAAGGCTGTGGTGAAAGGCTGTTAACTCCGGAGTGCTTCCCCTCCGCATGGCTTTGCCAGGTGCTCCCAGCCACAGCCATGCCCAGACCAGGCTCAATCGCTGCTTAAACCTGACTCAAATCGCTCCTAATTTATCCCAAGAAGCCAGCAGTCAAGTGTGCTTCCACACGGGAGAGCCCTGAGTGGGGGCAAGGGCCCGGCTCAAAGGGCACCTCGGAACTCTGTGAATTGGGGTGCAATTAACACCGAGCTGCTGGAGCCAAAGGCACGAGGGAGGGACGGCACTTGTGAATCCTCTCCTTCCGATGGGAAAAAGCCTTTCTGGATCCCCTCACTCACACACGGCACCCGGAGAGGCTCCCAGCCCCTCAGCCAGACCGAGATCTCATCTCAGCAGAGTTGTGGCAATTAATTTACCTCCAGCGTGCTCTTTCAAGTGAGCTGGGAGAGCAGGGGGGGCCCCCAGCTTCTCCCCCTTCCCTCCGCGTGCGATCGGAATCTTCTGTTCCAAAGGTGGCATTTCAAGCTCCCGAAAATACCTGCATAATAAAGGGTAAGAGCTCCTCTGCACACAGATATATGTACATATCTTTCCCTGCCTCGTGGGCCCTTCCGCCTCCGAACTCCGTGAGGTGTTAGCAACACGTCGCCGCGATGGGAACTCGAGATTATCGGCATTATCTCACCCACCCTGCCGATAAGATGGGCTGACTCTGCTCCTCAGCAGCGCTGCCAGGCTGCTGGTGGCATTTCCTCAGCACTGGGGCCTTTTCCACAGGAGACTCTTGTCCCCCGGGGTTTGGAATGAGTTGGGTTGGAAAGATCCTAAAGCCCATCCCACTCCATGCCTGGCATGGGCAGGGACACCTTCCACTGTCCCAGGGTGCTCCAAGCCCTGTCCAGCCTGGCCTTGCCAGGGAGCACACCATCCCTCTGGGCAGAGAAAGCATTTAGACTAAGCACACATTCACCGTCCTGTTGGAGGTGACCATACCATGTGGGCTGAATCCCCCAGTGATGCTCTTCATGGTCCAGCAGATCCTGGTGCTGGCACTGGGCACCATCAGGAAGCCCCTGGCACATCCCAGGATGGCTCATGCTGGAATTACCCACGTGTGCCCCCAGCTCAGATATAAATGTCAACACCTGCCCTGCTACAAAAATGCCAGGAGATCCTTAATGATCCCCACATCAGCTTTGTCTGGGAGCCAAAAGAGGAATATTTACATCCCGGGGACTCACACTCGAACACGTGAAAATGCAGAAAAAATTGCATGAGAAAAAGAACAACCTTTTCTTTTTTCCTTCTCTGAGTTGAAATAGCAACACTTGGGCTCCTCAAGACTCGAGTGATCTGTGTGCCCACATCGAGGCACTTGGCACCTCCCGTCCCCACCTGCAGCTCCTGGCTGAGCCGGGAACCTGCAGGGCTCTCCCTGCCAATGGCACAAAGCCTACAAGGGTGCCGTGAGTCTGGAGATCTGAGAGTGCACAGAACAACTGAAACCTTTACCTTGTTTTAAAACCCCCAAAAAAAGCCTTTTGATCACTTCTCAGAGCCTGTTTTAGTGTTGTCAATGCCCAAGTGTCGCCCAGATGTGAGGAAGGGCAGGTAGGACATGAGGCAGGAAGGCAAAGGAAGGGACAGCCCAGGACAATTAAAACTCCAGAATATTTAAGCTGGTTCAGCCCCCCAACCCTGCCTGGGGTGTCAGCAGCCCCCTGTGCCTGGGGGACACAGAGGGGACAATGTCTCCTTGTCATTTATGTAACTCCAACTCACAGCCAGCAGTAATTTCCAAAGTGGGGCTGTCTGAGCCCTGGGAGCAAACAAAAGTATTCCGAAGTCTTCATTTGTGCAATGGCATTTCCATGCTGACTGCAGGGATCTGCTGGGTGCACTCGCATTGTCTCTCTAACAATCTGAAAATTACACTGATAATTATCTCGGAGGTATTTTCCAGCCTCGACTGGTGAGTCTCAGCTCAAGAGAATGTATCACTCTTTTGTCCCACTGACTTTTCACATCTCCTAAGTGCACACATGGAGATGTGTGGATGGATTCTCAAACCCAAAGGTACTGCCAGGGACAGCTTTGCAGCCATGACCCAGAATCTCTCAGTCATGAGAAGCCCTGATCTAACAGGAGCTCTGTCAGGGCTGAAGATCCAATATATCACGAGTCTCCAGGAAAAATAGAGCCCAGCTAAATAACTTGGGAAATATTCTACTTGTAATGGCATTGCAGAGTCAATCAATTTAAACCTAATAAAGACGACGACAGACAATGAATAGAAAGTTCAAGGACTTTTCACCCAGGGCTTTGCTATGGCTGGAAGTCAACCTGCTGGAGTCTGGGGGACACTACAGACCCTGGGAATCAGCTCCAGGGATCAGGATCATGAAAAAATGACACCTTTCATTTCAGGGAACAATGCTCTAAAAGCCCTGGAAAAGCAGTGGGAATGGGAACATTTTTGGAGGCAAGGACAAATTTTCATGTTTTTTTCAGCCATAACTCATCTTTTCATTCCCTGGCTTCATCAGTGAGCTTTATCACAGGCCAACGTCACAGGCAGGATGGGGTATTTGCCTTGACTTTGCTCTGTGCTTCCACTGGTGCTGGGAGGTTAATGCAGCTCATTAGCTATGCATCTCATTCCAGGATTTATTCATTCTTCCACATTTTTTCCCCTAACTACTGTTTGTTCTTCCACAGAGCCCAGGAAAGGACCAGTGGAGGAGACACGGTTTAACGGCAGGGCTGGTTTACAACCCGTGGCTGTGAAATCCATTAAGTGTTTAAAAACAGGTGACAGTTTTCACCCACCCCCTGCTCAGAGTGACAACTTCCCTGGGACACCAGGAGCAGAGGCTTTCCGTGGAAATGCTGTTGTTTGCTGCCTTTGCTCCGGGTGTGGAGCGAGCTGCAGATTGCAATTGGGATTCAGCGCAAGATGAGCCTTGGAAGCGCGAGGTGGAAAAACTGCATCGCGTTTCTTCCTGCCAGGTGCTAAGAGACTGCCTTGGGATCCAGCAAAGTCAGAGACTTTGTCCCCATTTCAGCCATTGGAACTGAAAAGCGAGCTTTGGTTGAGCTCCAAGAGTTCACAGGGATGGGGATGCAGGTTCACAGGATGCCCAGAGGATGAGCTTAGGCCATGGCAAGGGCCAAGAGCTCCACGTGATGATGCAGCAGAGCCAAATTTGGATAAAGAAAAGCACAACCAACCTGCTCTGTGGGGAAAGAAAGGTGGGAAAGAAAAGTCTGGGGAGGAAAGCTGGGGAAGAAAGTCATGTTTGAAAGAAAAGAGGGAAAACTCAAAGGTTCTGAAGAGGCTGTACACAAGTGAGGATCTGAGGATCTGAGGAGAGAGCAATCATTGGGGTTGTAAAAAACCTTTAAGTTCATCAAGGCCAACTCTCTTCCAGTGCTGGACCTTCTCTCACACTGTCCATCACAGGCACCTTGGAAGGGAGAAGGGCCAGAATGTCCTGGGACACTCAGGTCAAGGAGAGGGGCTACAGAGAAGACCAGTGGTAATTAATGGTCTGACTGCACAGCTAGAGTGGGAGTGGGAAATGAAGCAGATGGGAATTTGGAGAGCCTCACGGTGAGATGGTGATTTTTTTTACATCGAGATTTGATCTGTATTAACCCGCTAGCATTGAGCTGGGTCCTCCAAAATCCAGCTCTGCCAAAGACAGCAGCCAGCACGTTCACCAGGAAGAGTAGCAACCTCTCCCAGTCACCCAGGTTTCCAGAGTGATGCCTTGGTGAGCCCAGGATTATGGACACAGCCATGCCAAATAAAATGCTCCTCACAAAAGCACCAAATAAACCCTGCAGCCTTTGCATCCCACACCATCAGGGAAACTTCTAGTTTTGGGAATTCCACAGTTACCACAGGAGCTGACAACATCCCTTGCAACTCCACACTGCCGTCATTAATATTCTCAACGAGGGAAGCACAGCAATGTCATGGCTGGAGCGTTGATATCCCTGTGCAGAGCGATCCAGCACAGTTTAATTAAAATATGCAAAGGGTTTTGTTTATGGAAAGCAGGACAGAGGCCCAGGCATTGCTCACCAGTGCAGGCCTTGCCTCGAGGCCAGACCAGGAACTCGAGAGAACAGAGCCACTCCTGCTACACAACAGGCCTGTCATCCAAAACTGAGGCTCTCTCTTTTCCTGGCATTCCTAACAGGGGCTAATTCCCAGAGAAAATCCCCTCCAGAGAGGTGGACCCCATTCCAATGCAAACTGTTGCTGTACCAGTGTGCTTTTAAACTAAAAGCTAAAACAACCCCAAAACTTAAAGTTCTCTTGTTTTTTGGGCATTTCCTGGGCTCTGTTGCTGAGACATGGATGGGACACATCTACACCCAAGCATGGATTTGCAGGGACTGCAATTGTGGGGATGTGGATTGAGAGCTCCAACCCAAACCATTCCACAGTTCTGAGTGGGGAGGGAGGGATGAGAGCAACAAGGAGCTTTATGTTATTGAAGGTAAAAAGATTCTCCTTCTGCTCTTTATAATACCACAGAATTACGGAATATCCTGAGCTGGAGGGGATCATGGATCCAGCTCCTGGTCCTGCAGAGACACCCCAAAATCCCACCCTGGGCATCCCTGGCAGCGTTATCCAAACTCTCCTGAAGCTCTGGCAGTCTTGGGAATGTGTCCATTCCCTGGGGAGCCTGGGCAGTGCCCTGCACCCTCCGGGGGAAGAGCTTTCCCAAAATCCAACCTAAATCTGCCCTGGCCCTGCTCCAGCTGTTCCCTTGGGGCTGTCCCTGTCAGAGCAGAGACTGGAGCTGTCCCTGCACTTCCCCTCATAAGGATGTTGAACATCACCATGAGGTCTCCCCTCAGTCTCCTCCTTTGTGTGCTGAATGTAAAAGATTTGGATTCTCTACTTGAAACAGGCCCCTTGCTCCCCTCCATGCTGCAAACTCAGTCCCAGTATTTAATACCCACTCAGATCAAATATTGCTACCCGGAGGAATAAATTTCACCAGAATTAAACCATTAACTGCTAAATCAGCAGCTAAGGAGCCCATATTCCTTTTAGTTCTGGATTCTTCATGCTAGATTGAAAGAGCAGACATTTGACAAAGCTTATTCACCTCACAGGAGTGACTGGGAGCACTGAGAGCCCCAGGCTGCTGCTCCCTGAAGTTTATCTGGGAGCCAGATCCAAACAAAGGCTGCAACAGGAGCCAGCTGTTGACACTCTGCGTCACGAGCTGCATATTAAATGATTCATCAAATGCTGTGTCACAACCTGGATAAAGTCCTTAAAGCACGGGGCCCTCCTCTGTTCCTTTTGTTTTTAGCAGCAAAGAATATCTGGATAAACCTGCACTTGCTGGAACAGCCTTCCTTTCCAGAAACCACTCCCCGTTTAATGCAAATATTCCACCTAAATCCTTATTAGGGAAAACGCTAGTCGCTAAATTTCAGTAAATAGTACTGAAATAAATAAGCAAAAATTATTATTTATCCAGTGTAAAATTCAGTAAATAGGACTGAAATAAATAAATAAATAAATGAAATGCACCCAGCACATTTTGGAAAATGAAATCATAGATGAGTAAATAATTTCCCTGGCTGCTGTGGAACAGCAACGTGTTATTGTAACCTGCCTTGTATGCTCCGTGTAAAGCACTGTAAATTATGATTTGAAATTATCATGTTAGATTAGGTTTTCTGCAGCTTAATATATTGTAATATAATATAATTGCTCAATGCAAATGAGCTACTGTACAGCTTTGGCATGGGGCTGTTCTGGAGCCGAGCATTTTACACATTACGGTGAAGTGAGGGTTATTAAGAAACAAATTATAACGAAGCTAAATTTAGTTGGGAGCCAAGATCCTGTCACTGCATGGTGCTGCCAGTGCCAGGAGGTGTCTCAGGGAGCTCTGGCACCAACCTTGGGGCACCTCAAGCAGCTCCACACACACCTGCTCAGGTAAGAGCTCCCTGCCCACGAGTGCTCATGCTGGTCTCATTACCTGGAAGTCAAGGAATGCTGTAAAGTCACTGCTGTGGCTCCAGATCCCGACTGCCAAACACCCTTTCCAAAATAAATCACCCAGAGCTGACTGAGTTAGGAGTTCAAAACCAATAAAATGAGTCTCCACGCCCTGCACAATCAGCCACAGAGTCCTAGAATTGTTCGGGCTGGAAGGAGCCTCTGGATCACCCAGTCCAAGCCCCTGCCAAGGCAGGGTCACAGTGACACAGAAACACCTCCAGGTGGGTCTGGGATGTCCCCAGAGACTCTCCGTGGCCACCCTGGGCTCTGCCACCCTCAGTGAGGTAGAACTTCTTGTGCTTTCTTTTACGGGCATCGCTCCTCGTCCTGTCACTGGGCAGCACTGGAAAGGCTCTGGCACCCTCCTGTGCCAGCCCTTGGAGTTATTTGTGTGGATTGATGAGATCCCCTCTCAGCCTTCCCTCCCCTGGATGCAGCCACCCTTCGTGCCGCTGACCCTGTGACCCACCCAACAGGCACAGCTTTCCCTCCTCATTTCCATCCACCAGGCACGAAAAACAAGAGTTGCCGGTAGATGTGCCAGGAGAATGCACTTCCTAAATAATACATTGGCTTGTAAATTGTCCATCCAACTGTAAATTCCAGAAGAAAAATTAAAATGTGTTTCTTCAGCCCTTTCCGCGCGGCGCTCGCTCCGCACGGCGGCATCCCCGCGTCCCCCCAAAAGCATGGGCACCGATGGGTTGGGTCCAGAGCAGGAAAAACCTGCTCCAAAGCAATTTATTATTAATGCCAGAATATTCTTGCTAAACAGTTCTGATTATTTCACAAGAAAGAGGTCAAGGTATTGGAGAAAGGGATTTAATCAAATAAACTCTCAATCTCTCTCCAAATAGCATTTTCATCCGGCTGCATGTAAATTCATCAGCTGACTCGCCTCCCAATGCCCAGGCAAGGTTAATCTGCTATGACTGTTAAAACTTCTCGGAGACGCCTTTGGAATAACGATTTACACCAGAATCAGCCGTGCCAGTCACCCCAAACTTGTTCCTCATCCTGCTCCTCCAAGTCTGGCCTGGCCCCCGACATCTCCGCTGGCAGAGCTGGAACCGAACCCCCCGTCTTGAGCTGCACGTCGGGGACCCCACAAGAACTCCGTGTTTCTGCTCCACTCCCTGGGTTCTGACGGCCATCGACAGCTCATTCCAAGCTGCCCCACGGCGAATATCCTGCCCGGGGCAGAGGGGGAATCGTGGGTTTTCAGGAATATTTCCTGCATCACCGGAGCACTCGTGCTGGGAAACAAAGCAGCGTGGGCATAGCCAGAGAGGAAATGGAATTTCTCCAGTATTCTGAGTTCAATATTGCCCTGCTTTGCTTAAATAAGGAGCCAAGGAATTTATCCCAGGCGTATCCCAAGGTGAATTTCGTGGCAAACACTAATAATCCCTCCTGGCCACTCCACACTTATTAGGCAAACCCTGCCTCCTAGCAGTGCAAATCTACGTGTGTTTTTTAAAAGGATCTTTGTGAACTTCATGTTTAAACACAGGATTATGATATAGCTGTAAACTGCACATTCGGTCAGAAATGGAGAACTGCAATTTTGGGGTTTGTTTAAAAAAAAAAAAAAATCCCAAATGCCTTTTGATCCAGAACTAAAAAGGAAACTGAAACACGGCGGGCTGGCAGGCAGGATTATTCTCACCCCTATTTTTTGCTTTCTTTAGTCTAAGCCTGGTTGCAGATTCTGCATTTGGTGGAATATTCTGTGGGTATCTTTGCAGAGCCAGGTCAGGTTTAGGAGGAGATGTTTCTGAGAGCCACAACACGGCTCAGAGAAGCTTCCCCAGCCTCCCACGGGCACACGCGACCCACGCTGCCCAGCAGCCCCCAGGCAAGCCCAGGCACACCTCCCTCTAATTTTATTTCTCCTGAGTGGCCACTCTCATCTATTTGTGCCACGCACACCCCCGCACCTGAATCCCCCGCACCCTGCAGCCTCAGACAGGTCTCAGACAACACTCCCTGCTTAAAATCCGGGAGGATTCCTGCAATCCACGGTCTCCATCCCTCGACAAGGAGCCAGCGGCTGCAAACTCTGCCTCAGCCGGGGAGGAGGTGTTGTGATGCTGCTGCTCCGTGCCCCCGGTGCTCCCCGCACCTCTCTGGAAGCTCAGACACCATTTTACATGAGGATGCTTTCTAAAAAGCCCAGTGTAACTGTCTAATTAAGAGCGGAGTGATTGGCTGGTTCATGGACTCTGTGACAGTTCTGACAAATACACATATTGGCACAGCCCTAACCTCACTTCACAGTTTGCAACACAAAGATGGTATTTCCAGAAATGTGCAGAACACTCTGATACAAAGCTTCACCTTGTCTAGTGCTATTCCATTTAATTTTTTATTAACTGCCTGAACATATGCCATTCTAGGAGAGGGTAATAGTTACAAAATGTCAGCAGAAACATTTAAACTGCTCAAATGTAAATGATTTTATAAATTTGTAATGAAAGGTAATTGTCATGTGGGAAAAGTAACAGAAAAACAGATATGTGTAAATGTAAAACTGGCAAAAAATACATCTGACTGGTCGAAGGCAGCAAAATCTAAGTGTGTTTTAATGACCACTGTAAGGAGTATTTAAATAAAATTAGCTTCATAAGCAGAAAATGTGAATTCTATAATATTTTATTTTCTAACATTAGCAAAGTTCATAATAATGAAAAGACCTCATGGAACTTTAATGCGCCCAAATTCATTAAACAGTAGGACATTAAGATTCCTCACCTCATTTTAAAAAACAAATAAATCAAGTCAGATAACATAAATACAAAGCCGGCGCCGGCAGAGCCCGGCTTTAAAAGACCAATATTGGAGCGCGCTCGGTTTCTTTACTTTCCGCTAAAATGAGAAACAATTTGGTGATTAATCCCTTCAGCGATGCCGTGCTGGGTCAGTGCTCCCCGAGATGTCAGCCAGGAGAAGACTCGGGCGCAGAGGGGAGCTTTTCCTCAGCCACCACACAGAGCAACCACCTCCCAGTCAGGTTTGCGGGCAACCATCTTTAAATGCTTGAGCTGCTCTGCGTGGCCATGACAAGATTTGCAATTCCCCACGTTTATTTACACACCATCACCCCAAGTAGACATCACATGGAAGTGGCATGGTCGCGGCTGACCCCAGGGTAGTGGCTGTCTCTGCCGATCGCGCTCGCTGCTGCTCGGCGATTGAACCCCGCCGCCCGCCCCGGCTGCGTGCACGCTGCGCCGCGCCGCAATAAAATTAGCAGAAGCTTGTCAGGGGATATTTTCTACTTTTACGCTGACAGACACTGGACAAACGTGCCTGCGTTTCAGGGAGCCGCCGAGGCGCCCGCTCTGCGGGAAAGGACAGCGGCGGGATGGAGCCGAGGCCCATGCCTGGCACCCCACAAAGGCCGCCTCGCTTCCCCTGCCCGGATCAGGGGGGAAAAAAAAACCCCCAAAATTACCAGTCAGTTTTATTTTTATTGTTTTCCTACATCCACCCCTGCGGAAGCCTGGACACGCAGGATGAGTTACTGAGCCAGAAATTAATAGAACGGGAATCCATCCTGTTCCGAAGGCAGAAGCTGGGGGGAGGAAGGGCCCTGCACAGCCTGCGGAGGATGCACAAATTGCCTGGTACCTGCAGCCCACGTCAGAGCTCACCTGCCACCCTGCAGCCCCCGCCAGCCAGAGCTGCATTAATTTTTTTAAGGGCTTTCGCAAATAAACGAAAGAAAACGCTCGTTTGTTTCGGAATCGGGAGCCCAGGGAGGCTAACGCGGTAAATAGGGGAAATATACCATCCGTAATGGGAACATTTTTAAATAAAACCACCTAATATGTTTAGTAATCTACACCAATGTAATTTTATTAGCCATTCAGTGCAGTTCTTACATCAAACAGCCTCAGAAGCCCCAGGATCATTTTATATTCACTGGAAGACAGAAAGAAATCCAAAACCTAGTTAAATAAATTGTTCATTTATTCCTTTCCTTTTATGCACCAAGATCTACATGTGGTCATTAATTATAAAGAGACTATTATAGCACCATATTTTCATTCAATACGATGTCCTGGTATATATCAAAGAAGTCCCATAATTAAAACAGAAGGGCCACAATGACAATTAAAATTACAATCTATATGGGGAAAGAAAGTACAGTTCTGCAATTTTTCACCCTGTCACTGTCAGCACCGGGGGATATTCCAGTCACGTCTCTTGTAAAGCAGCCTAAATTCTTCTTCACCAATGCAACCTCAAAAGCATTATCAGCACCTAAGCAAAAGCCTATGCAAGTATAATTTAATACCAAGCCACAGTTTGCAAGTAATAGCGTATAAAGTGATATTTAAGTGGTGTTTTAAGCACACTTCTGATGGCTACAGCCGCCTTTTACTGGTAAATGCGTTTTCCTTTGAGTAGTGATTATGAGTCCTGGGTGAAGAGGTCCTGTGTGCAGGTCTGCCTGTAAGCCTTACTTCCAGCTGCCAATCTTTACTTCACAGTGAAGAAAAAGCCACATAGCACCTTGTTCTTACTCTTGTAGGCTGTCATCCCCTGAGCCTGATAACTGCAAAATCATTTCCACATAACACTTTTCTGCTTCTGCCTCTTAAACCTCGAGACCTACACATTGTGCACGCACCCGCACCCCCGGCACCCGGCCCCCCAGAGCCGCCGCTGCTCCGGCCTCTCCCCCCAGCCTATTTTTAACACTTATCCCAGTAAATATCTGCATTAATGGAGTGCGGGGCCCTGCCGCAGCAATGTGTGTTTGCTACAATTTATTGTCTATAAAAGTCAGGAGCGGTGAGTTATTACGGCTAAAACTGTGTTTTTCTTTATAATAACTCGGAACCGAGCACTCACATATGAAGCATGCAATGGAGACGGAGAAGGTTTTGTATAATAAAATGGTGACATGGTCATTTTTCCCAGTTTTGCATTACACAGACACACTCATGCATGGTGCTTTTTAAATTCTTATTATATGGGAGGTCAGGAGGTCGAATGTCAGAAAGTACTGTTAATTTCACGGGGTTAGGGGAAAGTAAATTCACAGGGAATACAGATCACTTAGCACAGAAAAGCAGCTCCTCTGAAGTTTGGGTTTACATTTGTTAACCATATCCTTCAGCTGACGAACCATTGAGACCAGGGTGACATTGTGGGCCCCGCTGTAATGGCTTGACACGCCGCGGGGACAGCGGGACGCGGCGCGGGGCCGGAGCTGCCGCCGGAGCCGCCGGAGCACCGCGGCTCCAGGCAGCCGGAACCGAGCGGAGCGTGGTGCCATTTGGGCTGGATGCTGAAATTACACGGAAAGCGGGCGAGATGGCTTAAAGTTCAACCTGACAGGGAACGTAAAATATATTCCTGTCTCCGTTCGACGGGAAGGGAGAATCCTGCAGCTTCCCAGAGTCCTCTTAAAGCGCTTCCCAATATATCATCAGAGGCTGAAAGATGGGACGAGCGCGCGGACTTTGGTTTGCTACAGGATGCTCTGATGTTCATCTTTTCTCTATTCTTTTTTGCTGTTGATGTTTCAGGGTTTGGTTTGGGTTTTGGTTTTTTTTCCCCTCTCAGTGGCAAAAGCAAAAGAAAATTGAGAGGATCTTGGTTTTACAAATAACAGGGGAGTGGTGATAAAACACGGTGACGGAACTGCTCTTTTGCCAAGACAAATTCAGAAGCTACTTTTCTTTTATAAAAAAAAAATAAAAAGCCATTTGCTTGATAAAACCCACCATCTTCAAATGCAATTTAAGGTAAAAAACAATTTTAAAATGCATGGGTATCTTCAATCAAAGGTGTTAAAGACCTAGCCATTGTCTCTACCGAAAGTTCAACTCAAGAGTGCCATAAGGCCCATACTCTACCTCCATGCGTGACGTGTAAGAAAGGGAAAAATCCAATAAAACAAACCAAAACCCCCCTAAATTTACTCAAATGACCACAAGAGCCATTTCAGGAGACAGACAGGATTATTCCCTGCGAGGAATGTGCCAGGCCCACACTGGGCCGGGTTTCTGCGTTGGTGCCTTTTGCAAGATTCCTCTGAGTCAAAAGCGAGCCCAGGCTCAGCTGCCCCCTCGTAATTAGATTTTAATGAGTCAGGCTGGGTGTTTGTGTTTTGGCAGCGGGTTAATGGTGTTAACATTTCCCTGCTCACAACTGGCCCCGGCAGGGCAGAGCTGCCGGCTGAACTTCCCCCTCTGGAGCTCCCGGGAGTCGGGACAGGGTCTGGGAGGGGCAGCCCCCAAACCCTGCTCCAGCTGAAACAGCGGGGCTGGGGGGACATTCCCAACCCACGGACGCAGTGGGTTTTTGGGTTTTCCTGAGCGTGCCCAGGCTGTCCCCTCCTGTGCAGCCAAGGATGCCAGCGCCGCTGGGCGAGTTGGGCACCGTCGCTCTCTGCCAAACCAACGCCCCCTGAACTCGCCAGGCACGCACAACAAACACACCTATGTCATATATCTGTGTTTTATTAAAGATGCATTATTAACTCTGCAGTGGTGTATTTCACTAGCTGCCTTCTATAATTAAAAACTTTTCTCTCCAATCCCCTTTCCTGCGAGGAGCCTGTTGCCTGAAGATTTAATCCTTCATTACCAGTTAAAACAAAATCACCAATTAGGCACATGAACACGTCTGTATTAATCTCATTAAGGTGATGGCACCAAATAAATTGGAACTATTTTTGTGCTTTTACTGTGTTCCTACGGCTTTATCAGGCCCTGTGGTCATATACAAAGACCTTGCAGCTCAGTCATTTAGAGTCATTCGGTTGTGGACTAAATGTGGCATTACCATCTATGGCTGAAAATTGCTTTCAGCTTTTAAACTGCACTGACTAGTCTGTAGTTAATCTTAGATCATTCACTTGCAAAATTAAATGAGCCAGAACGATGGTCGTCTTTTTTTTTTTTTTTTTTTTTTTTTTTTTTTGTAAAATAATACATCACAAAACACTTATTTGCCCTGCCCAAAAGAGAGATCAAATTCATTTAAAATCTCATAAACCAGAGTTGTGAATTTTTAATTTTATTTAGGAGCACAGGAATAGAGGGGGAGCTATCTTTGCACAGCACATCATGGCTATAAATTTACATACAGAACATAGTTTGATGCCTAACCAACCTTTAATCTACCTTTGATGTATACTCCTCCTTCAGTAGGCATCACGTGAGACACCTTATTAATGCAAATGTAAGAAGGATTGTTTGGGATCTCTGATGTAATTAGCCATAAACCACGTTTAAAAGGAAAGGGGGAAAAAAAGCACTTCCTTTGTCACCACGGCTGAGCACAGAGGTGCACGTGGAGATGGAGACCACAGAATCAAAGAGTCTTCCAGCCTGCAAAAGACCTTTAAGGACACCCAGTCCAAGCCAGGGATGCTCCAAAAAGAGCTGCAGCCACCACCCGGCCTCCTGCTTTCCCTGAGCCCGGATTATGCCTCTGGCTCGATCAGTATTCCACCAGAAAAAAAAAAAAAACAAAACCAAAAGTCAAGCACAGCCTGCTTAGTTTTTAACTTCCCAAACAGCACAAGTCAGGAAACAATTAATTCCTGATCCCGCCGCCAGTGAAACCAATGACAATTTTGCATTTTAAATTAATATTCAGGCCACCTTCTCTAAGTTCCCCTTAGAGTCGCTTTTGCCCTGCTGGACCACCACGGCTGCTGCTTCCACTTGGCACCGTTATTATTGTAATTATTATTATTATTATTATTCCTGTGCTGCAAATAACACCCGGCCATAAGGACGAGGCTGGCAGAGGCTCTGAGCTGGCACAGCTGCCGGGGTGGGCTGGAGAGGGGGCTGAAGGCTCCCAGGGGGGCTTCCCCAGCTCTGGGGTGACCCGGTGGAGATCGGGGTGAGGCCAGGGGCAGCCCCGGGCTCTGGGCAGAGAAAGGCACGGAATCATTAAATAAATAAGGCAGAGCCGAGCAGCCAGCTCGGGAACGGCCGGGACCGGGAGCAGGGATGCGCCGGCAGCGGCGGGGGTGCAAAGCCCGGGCAGTGTCGGGGTTTAATTCCCGGGGCGATAGCGCAGCAGCTCGTTCCTGCCCAGCGCCACGATCCGAGCCCGCCGTGCCGCGGGTGAGCCGCTCCAGCCCGGGGAACGGGGAACGGGGAACGGCGGCAGCCCAGCCCCAGCGCACACGGCCGGCTCCGCTGCTGCTGCTGCTGCTGCCCGAAGCCCGAGCGCCCCGAGGCACCGCGCTCCGCTGCGGGCCGCAGGAGCGGGCACAGGGAGCCGGACACCCCGAGAGCCCCGCCGCCTTCGCTCCGGCTATTGCTCCCAAAAGTTTCCCGGCGCGGAGGGGCCGGGAAGCGGCAGAGCCGGGCACAATCGGGCAGAACCGGGCACAACCGGGCACAACCGGGGCAGAACCGGGCACAACAGGGGCAGAGCCGGTGCAGAACCGGGCACAACCGGGGCAGAGCCGGGCACAACCGGGCACAACCGGGCAGAACCGGGCACAATCGGGCAGAGCAGGGCACAACCGGGGCAGAACCGAGCACAACCGGGCAGAACCGGGGCAGAGCCGGGCACAACCGGGCACAACCGGGCAGAACCGGGCACAACCGGGCAGAACCGGGCACAACCGGGCAGAACCGGGCACAACCGGGCAGAACCGGGCACAACCGGGCAGAACCGGGCACAACCGGGCAGAACCGGGCACAACCGGGCAGAACCGGGCACAACCGGGCAGAACCGGGCACAACCGGGCAGAACCGGGCACAACCGGGCAGAACCGGGCACAACCGGGCAGAACCGGGCACAACCGGGGCAGAGCCGGGCAGAACCTGGGCAGAACCGGGCACAATCGGGGCAGAGCCGGGCAGAGCCTGGGCAGAACCGGGCACAACCGGGGCAGAACCGGGCAGAGCCTGGGCAGAACCGGGCAGATCCTGGGCAGAACCGGGCACAACCGGGACAGAACCGGGCACAACCGGGGCAGAACCGGGCACAACGGGGCACAATCAGGCAGAGCCGAGCATAACCGGGGCAGAACCGGGCACAACCGGGGCAGAACCGAGCACAACCAGGCAGAACCGGGGCCTCCCGGGTCGCTGCCGCCGCCGCCGCCTTTGTGGGAGCGGAGGGACGCGAGGGATGCGGCTCCACGCCCGGCCGTGGCAGCGGCAGAGCGAGCCTCGCCCGGCACCGAGCCACTGGGAAACAAATATTAGGAATATATCTCTCAGTAATTTGTAATAGTGATTCCCGCCCCCGCCCCGCCAAGAAATCAAAGTTTACTCCAATCACTCTCCCGCAGGAAGGATATCTAGAAATGATAAATTTTTATACGCATGGAAAAATATTCTAAGATAAAGCTGCTATTCTCATGAAAATATATTTAGCTGGTAGTTTTTACTCTTCAGAAGAAAATCTGCATATTTTGTTTATTCTGGGAAAATATTCTTTTTTTTTTTTTTTTAATAGCCTGAACCAAATAATTTCTCATTTTTACAGGCTTCACTTCACTTTTCTCACAGTGAATAAATTGCAACTTATTTCCATGAAATTCACAGATGACACAGATCTTTATTTTGCATAAAGGCATAGAGAAGTGTCTAATATCTTCAATATTCATCCGCTAAGTGGACATTTGCATTGGGTTAGCAGGGAGAAGGAGCCCCGGCCCTCCCGCGGTGACAGCTGTACGGAGGGATGACATCTGACAGCTGTGACAGTGCTGACGGGAGGCTGGGATGGCTCCCGCATCCCTGATCCAATTACGGCACACATCCCTCTGACAGGGCCGGCAGCCGCTCCCGCCCGGGAGGACAGTATTGATCTCTTGTCAGAGCCCCGCGCTCCGCTGCCCGAGCCGCAGCATCCGCGGCAGCCGCCGGGGGCCGGCCTGGGCTGCGGCTGCGGAGGGGCCGGCCCGCCCTGCCAGCCGGCCCTGGCACAGTGCCAACCGGCCCTGGCACGGGGAAAGGCACGGGGAAAGGCCCCTGCAACCAGCCGGGCCGGCGGGGCGGTGAGAGCAGCCCGAGCGGGCGGTGGAGGCTGCCCGTAACGCCAGAGCCCCGGAGCACACAGTGACCCAGCCCGGGATGCTCGGCTCTGCTCCTCCCTCCGGCACCGCCACGGCCAGCGCGAGGGGCTGAGCGCGGGGCTCCTCCTCATCATCCTCATCCTCCTCATCATCCCACAGCTCAGCGCCAGGTACAGAGCGCGGGGCTCATCCTCATCATCCTCATCCTCATCATCATCATCCCACAGCCCAGTGCCAGGTACAGAGCGCGGGGCTCCTCCTCATCATCCTCATCCTCATCATCCTCATCCTCCTCATCATCCCACAGCTCAGCGCCAGGTACAGAGCGCGGGGCTCCTCCTCATCATCCTCATCATCCTCATCGTCATCATCATCCCACAGCCCAGCGCCAGGTACAGAGCGCGGGGCTCCTCATCATCATCCTCCTCATCATCATCCCACAGCCCAGCCCAAACTCCTCCTGCAACGTGATCAGAGGCACCAGGAACAAACCCGCCCCAGCACCCAGGCCAGCAGCCCCTCACACCTTGCGTTTGGCTGAGAGTTTATACCACACTGCCAACAAAAACCACCGAGTTTTTGGGCTTGTCATGTTGTTTACAAGTTTCCGTAAGATCACCAATAGATCAAAGCAGAATTCTTTTTAAAGAGCCCTATCATGCCACTGCTTTCTCCACAGAACGCTCCCAAACATCTGCTCCAGCACCCTCACATATTCCAGACCCAGCAGAGATGGGGATTTCAATCTGCTCCCAAGCACAGGCTGAGAAGAGCAGAGCAGAGGAGACCCAGCAGCTCGTGGACACTTCAAAGCATTTTGACAACAAGGGGCAAGAGCAGAAGAGCTCCCTGTGAGCACCAAGGGACCCTCCCTGCTCCTGGCACCGCCAGGGCGAGGGGAGGCACAAACACCACCACGACAGGACAGGCTGCAATTCTTCAGAAGCACCAGAAAATCACAAAATGAAGCCCTTCTCTTCCAAGAAGCCCCTCACAGGCGGGCACCCTCCCTGCCCTGCTGTTCTGGCCGTGCCAGCCTCACAGGGTGAGCTCAGCATCGCCACTGCTCCCTCCAACTTCTGTCTGGCCAGGCTGCTCAGCAGCAGCCCCACGCTGCCAGCTAGATGTCATTATAAACAAAGTTATTGATTACCTCCCTCCAGCTGGATTGGAACCTGCAGACAAACTGTGACTTGCTCCCGTGCTGTAATTTTATTGATCAGAGCAATCCAGCTGCCAGTGCTTTCTGGAGAGTAAAAAATAATAATAATAAAAAAATCCCCAGCCTGGCTGCATGTTCCCTTTGCCCACACACGAAACAAAACACAATTCTTAAGGCTGAAAGACAATTTTAAAATTTTTTTCCCCTCTTCCAAAATCCTTTGATAATAAAATAAGTGTTTCCTATCTTTCAAAAAAGCATTCCAATCTGCCAGCTTTGGGATGAGACTGCAACCATCTCCTACCACACTGGGTCTAAATTCACCCATGGGCTGTGGCCCATGTTTCACTTAAAAAATTAAATTATCAGCTCTATTTCATTAAGTTCAGGGCTCCTTGGAAAGCAAGGTGTGCATTCACACACTTTGGTCACTGCTGCAAATCCAAACACTGGGTTACAGTTACTCAAATGCAAATTTGATTATGGTTACTCAAACACCAGCGCTGCTTCATGAAGGTTTTGGGTCCATGCCGCAGCCAGGCTGTTCCATGGAATTTTGTGAGGTTGGAGCTGGGGGGGTCGGGCTCTGCTCCAGGGAACAGGGACAGGAGCAGAGGGAACGGCCTCAGGCTGGCCCAGGGCAGCTCAGGGGGGGCACAGCAGGAATTTCCCCATGGAAAGGGGGCTCAGGGATTGGAACTGCCCAGGGAGGTTTGCAGTGCCCATCCCTGGAGGTGTCCCAGGAATGAAACCCACGGCTCCCCTGGAGTGAAGATGCCCAAGATGAGCCCAAGTCTGAGCTCACCTGCTCCCAGCTGTCCCCACAGCATCACCCCCTCCCCACAAATGCCACCCTCCCTCAGGAACTCAGCAGCACAACCACAAAGCTGCCCACAAATTCACCCAACAAAGTTTTTCTGAGAATAAAACCTCCCTGCCAGAGCTCATTTACTCTTGACAGCGACACTCACTGCCAGGACCAACACCTGAGAAATGCACAAACGGAGAGGACACGAGAACTCTGCTCTGTGTTCGTCAGGAAGGATGGCAAAATGTGCAGGCAGGAATTTAAAAAGCAAATGTCTTCAAATGTGCTTGGAAATGCAGTTCACACCTCGCAGGAGAAGCAGTCGGGGCTTCTTGTTGTTGTTTGGGTTTTGGTGGGTGGTTTTTATTTTTTCTGACACAGTTTGACTCAAAACAAAACTATTCCAAGGTAGAAATTGCTGCTTTAGCAGCCTCCCAGAAGGAGTGGGATCTGAGTTCTGCTCGTCACCAGTGCCAAGCAGAGCTGCTGGAATATCACACGCAATGGAAAAAAAACCTCTAGAGTTTCCTTTGGTATTTTCTTAAATAAAAACAGGAATTAAGCTTTACACCTGAGTTACTGAAGTGTCACCTAAGGCAGAAGTGCCACACATTCAGTGCTGGGGCTGAGAACAGAGAGATCCCAACCTGTGCAGAAATTAGGGAGAGCACGGAGGCCAAACCCTGTAGAAATCAATAAAACCACTGCACTGAACATTTTGCCTGGAATGCCACCTTTGATTTGAATTTTCTGATTGCTGGAGGTCTCTTAGGCAGGGAAGTGCCAGGGAAGCCCCTCATGTGACAGCACAGCAGCAGGTTTGGGTGTTGTGCTCCAGATCCACGACCCACACCCTGCCTGCCAGCACACTGCCTCTGCAACTCTTCATCTTTAGAGCAAAAGCTGAATAATAATTTAAAACCACTAAGAGCAGCAATGGTTACAGGTGGGCTCACTGAGGAAGAGGGGGGAGAAGCATCTCCAGGAACGTGGGATCACGGTGGAGGTTTCAGTGTACCTCATTAATTCGGCCTGGATTGCAGATACTCTTTGATTGTGATACTCTTTAATGGCAATTCTTAATTGTTGACATTAAAAAATCTGCTGAGCTGAGCAGCGAGCCCAAGCCTGGCTCCGGCACAGCCGCTCCTTCCCCTTCTCAAAAGCGAGGCAGAGCGGGCACGGTGGCTTTAATCACCTCTCTCCAGAAGCAGAGTTCAGTCCCAGGTGCCAGCAGAAAGGTTAGGGGTGTAAATCTTGCCAAAGAGGCAGCTCGGGAATTCCAGGGCACGCGGGCAGCTCAGGTCTGGGGCACGCGGGAAATGCAGAGGGGAAGAGGAGTCCTCTCCTGGAAGGGAAGAGGCTGACACAGATCTGCTGCTGGCAGCACCTAGATCCCACTGGAATTCCATTCCATTCCATTCCATTCCATTCCATTCCATTCCATTCCATTCCATTCCATTCCTCTGGAAGCTCAGCCCAGCGCTCTGAGCACCTTGGGAGGAGCCCAGCTGCAACAGAGCACCTCAGGGTGGGCACAGCAGGAATTTCCCCATGGAAAGGGGGCTCAGGGATTGAATTCCCCAGGGAGGTTTGCAGTGCCCATCCCTGGAGGTGTCCCAGGAATTCCTGGAGGTGGCACTCAGGGCTCTGGGCTGGGGACAGGGTGGGCATGGGCACAGGGATTTGGCCTCAGAAGCTTTTCCAGCCTCAGGGACCCTGGGATTCTGGGCTGGGCTGTCCCACAGCAGCGTGGGAAGAGCTCCCTGGGCAGGCCCAGCTGTGGCTGCAGCATTCAGGAGCTGCTCAGTTAAAGTTTCATCCACAGCATTATCCTGGACTTGAAAAATTGGAAGGTATAAACCAGTTCAGATCACGCTGTATAAATACCTCGGGTGTGAATTAATCTGCAAAGTTTGTTAGAAATGAAGGTCAGGACTTGAATTGGCAGCAATTAGAATCATTGATATTTTCATGGTATCAGCCTCCTGTTCCTGATTATCAACTTCCATGGTGCTGACACCTCAAAAGTTGGCCCCTCTGACCCTGCTTGGGTTCAGCTGTGGTTCTGTAATGTTGAGAATATGTTTCTGCATTACTTTTTGCAAGTCAGAGAAAATTCGTTGGAGAAAACATCACGGAGAGAAAAATATATATGCAGAAATATATATTTTTGCATATTTTAATTGAATATTGTAGCCAAGTAAAATACTGATTGGGATTCTGCCTTCTCCAACCTTTGCCTCAACACTTAATGCAATTTATTAATGGTGTTCTGACCTGTGGAGGAACTAACTGGGAGATCAACTTCCAGCACAAACTTCTGGGAATGAGCTTGCCAGTATTGAGCTTTATTGACAGCAAGGCCAGAGGGCTGAGCTGGCAGTGGGAGCCTGGAAAGAAGGACCATTCCCTGAGATCCCTTCAGGCAGGAAGTTCGGGTGGCCAGAGGGGAAAATCCAAGAATTCCTTGGTTAAAGACATCCTTTGAGATTTCTGCCAGCACAGAAGAAATATACCCTTAGTCACTGCTGAGAAACGTGGCATCCCACAGGCACGGCACACGAGAGCTCACAGGGATCCCCAGGAGCAGAGGGAACAGGGATGGGCACAGCAGCACCTCAGGGATCCACACAATTCCCCCTTTTCCCCCAAATAACTGCGGACACCACAGAATCCCAGCACAGTTCAGGCTGGAAGGGACTTCTGGAGATCACCTGGTCCAACCCCCAAATTAGGCTGAAATCAGGAGTGGAAAACGGACTGAAAACCCAAAAACATCACCTAACTTTAGTCCAGCTCAGCAGAATGGTGGATAACAAATCCTGGCCCAGTCTGGTGGATAACAAATCCCATCCCAGTCCTTCCATGGTGTAGGAGCCTCCTTGTCTCTCCAGTGTGGGGGATTTGCTCCTGTGGGGAGCAGTTTCCTCCACCCTGCAGTCTCCAATCCCCTCTAAATGAAACAGATTGGGGTGCCACGAGCGCAGCCCCAGCCATCCCCCTGGACAGTTTCCCAGGGAATGCTGAGGGAATGCAGGGCCAAAGGCACCTCGGTGGCTCTCAGAGCAGGACAACCCTTTCCCCTCAGCGAGAACTGCAGGTCTGTGGTTTCTGCACACACCACTTCTCCCGTGGCCAAAAAATTGCCCAAATTTAAAACACGCAGGAGGGGAAAAACAAAACAGAGGCACAGAGGAAGTGGGAATTTTCCACCCTCTGGATGCACAGTAAAATGATGGAATGGTATAACCTTATTTTTTCTTGCTAATACAGCTCAACTCTGACCTTCCTGAAAACCAGGACCTCCTGGGTAATATGGTAATTTAATGTGAGTGCTTATATGCTGATTTCTATGGAGTGGGCTGGCTTGGTGAAATACGACGTGGTTTACTTTTAAATAGAGCTCAGCTGAGACCTCAAAGGGAACTGGAAACAGGCTTCCAATGGAGAGAGATAAATGCCTAATTTACTGTCCCACTTAATCCAGAGCTTTTTCCTTAAGTCATTATCTCCCATCCCTCATTATTGTGGCAGCACAGCCATGAAAGACACGTGCAGTGAGACCATGATTGGAGCACTTCTGTTTACAGTGGCCACAATTTATCATTAAAACAACTGCAAAGCTGAGCCACGATGGGAAATATTAAAAATAAATAGGACAAAGCCTGGAAGTGCCTGTTCCAGCCCAGAGGTACCTTTACCTGCAGAGTACCACACACAACTGCAGCTGGGAAATCTGCTGCCCAGAGCATCAGTCACACAGGAATGTGGGTTATGGAGAAGACAAGAGCATCAAGCACTTCAACATCCTTTTCTTCTGGCTGGGTTTTTAGTATTCTAAGTGAGCAAAGCGACAGCCTCATTCCCCCAGGAGCTCTTGGGATGGTGCCAGCCCAGGTGCTGCCTTTGGAGAGCCCCAGGAGACACCTGAGGAGCTCCAGGGAGCTGCTGCCCAAGCCAGGCCCACAGCTGGGCTCCAGCAGCCAGACCCAAATCCCAGAATTCCATCATCCTTTATGTGGGAAAATCCATCCAGGATGATCCAGTCCCAGCTGTGCTCATCCCCACCTTTCCCCAGCCCCTTCCCAGCTCCCTCAGGAATTCTCCAGCCCCTTCCCAGCTCCGTTCCCTTCCCTGGACACGCTCCAGCCCCTCAGGGTCTCTCCCACCACGATGACCCAGAGCTGTCCCCAGCCCTGGAGGTGCCCCAGCAGTGCCAGCACAGGGGGACTGTCACTTCCAAGGGCACTGGAGCCTCTGGAGACAACGGGATGAGGCTGCATTAAAACCCCCGAGGTCACTGGGGTCTCTCCACGGTCTCCCCCTTCCCACTGCCCCTCACACTTGGCACTCAAGGGAAGCCCAGCCAGAGGAAGAGCTCGTGTCCAAACATTCCAAGTGTGCACATAAATTAAAATAATCTCAAATAAAAAATTAAAAGTAAGTTTGGATCACCTCAGGGCCACGGTAGCTGGGCTGTGATGTGGCCTTTCCATGTGGGGTTCACTGAGGACAGGGACATTTCAGCGCAGCCTCTCCCTCCCTGCAGCACCACAGACCTTCCCTCAACACAACTTCATTTACACCCCAGAAATTCCATCGCTTTACACATTTCAGAAGAGGAAAGAAAAGCACAGCTCTGTTTCCAAGTGGCTTTTCAAGAAGTCAGGGTCTGAAGGCTGGGAAATGTCTGGGAGTGCCCCCACGCTGCAGGAGGAGCTCTCTGGGATCACCTTCCCACCCGCCACACAAACAACAGCCCTGCTCCGAAATGGCACAGCCTCAACATGCAAATGAGCCAGTTAATTTCTCGCAAATGTCCCATTAATTATTACTCTTTATCAGTTTCAGTGTTCGTGTCAGATGTACGGTTCCAGGGCTACTCCTTGGCGCGGTGGGAACAGATGTTGCGAGAGAAGTGGAGTGTAAATATTTATGGGTTAAAAGGAGAGACTTTGGAATCTGAAGATCTCTCCTGATGCTCCTCTCATGCTGCCTCACCCCATCCTTCTCTCTGGGCTTGTTTTGGAGACAGACAAATGCTTTATATGTACATGTATCAACTGCCACTTGCAAATTCGGCTTCTCCAGCTCAAAATATCAAATATTTAACACATGCAGAGCTAGAACAGAAAATATTGTTTTCCAGAAAGAGTTTTGCTCTTTATTTCCTGCAAGTCTGGTATTTCATTCGCTCATCTCCTGCTTTTTGCACAAGGCAGGTCCTTGGCACCTTCCAGAACCAGGCCCAAAACGCCCGAGCTGGGAGAATGGAACGGAAGGTCTCCAAGGGGGGCTCTCCCTTGGCAGCTCATGGAATCCTAACCCAGCACCAGAACTCCTCCCCCTGTCACCAGAGAGAAGCAATCCCAGCCTGTTGGGAGATCTGGGTGAAATTCCTGCCTGGGAGAGAGGGGATGGAATTCCCAGAGCAGCTGGGGCTGTCCCTGGATCCCTGGCAGTGCCCAGGGCCAGGTTGGATGGGGCTGGAGCAGCCTGGGAGATGTCCCTGCCATTGGCTTTAGGGTCCCTTCCAACCCAAACCATTCCATGATCCCACATGGCAAACCACCCCTGCATGTGCAGGGAGGGAGAAAAGTTTTGAAGTTATGCAACAACAACAACAAAAAAATGTACCAAAGTAATTTACTTTAGTCCTAGCAAATATTTCAGTTCCAAGAAACAGAGAAATCACACCCAAGCATTTTATTTTAGCTCCTACTCTGTCTCACTTCTCTCAGGTTTTCACTGATTTGGGGGAAAAAAACCAAACAACACAACAAAAACATTCACCCACTGACTTTGCTCCTTGGCATAACTGCGGCAGCTTTTTTAAATAACAAATTTCTAATGAATCCAAGCAAATCATTAAGTCTCCTCAAGTTAAAGCTAAAATTTAAATTTAACTTAAAATTAAAATCCTAGAATTCAGCTTTAGTGAGAACAGTACATGAAGGGTATCAAAGAACAGAGTGCAGAATCTGCATCCGAGCCTCCCTCTCCTGTTCTGCCCCACCTCCTGTAGGAAAGCTCAAATATTTAAAGGGGGTGAGTTAATCTCTAAGACATCACAGCAGGAAAATGCAGTTACCCCCTTTTTTCCCCTTTGAGAGAGAGGGAGAACTGCAATCCAAGAAGAGTGGAGCTGCTTCCAGTTGCCAGAGCAGGCACAAAGCAGGGCTGTGGGCACGGAGAGCAGGGCAGCAGCTCCACACTCTAAGTTCACTACTCCAGGGGGTTGAAGGTACAAAACTTGCAATATTTGCAGCTTGGTGGCCTTCAGCTGCCAGCCCTACAGAAAGAGGAGGGGAGGATGAGAGAGGAAGGGCAGGCAGCAGAGGGATCCATGACACTGGCACTAATTCCAGCACACCTGGAGAGCTCCTGGGCATCCCCAAACCGGCAGAGGCTGTCACCCAAACCTCCCCCAGCGCCCACCACCGTGCTGACACAAACCCATCTATTCAGACAGAACTTTAAAACCCTTCCAGGCTTCCCAGGGCGAGCCAAGTTCCCTGCAGGCCAGTGTTGTATCGTGCTTTTGGTTTTATCAGTAGGTCTAAGGTTTGATTTGTGATTTAGTGTTTTTCCTTGGTGCTGTTTTTTCTTTTGTCTCCACCCTTTTCCCAGAAATGTCGTCAGCTAGTTTCTAGTTTCTATTTCTCCAAATTTTACCCATTTCCTAAGACTGTTTTTCTTCCTTGGAAGTTTATTGGTTCGTTACCGTTATTCTCCGCCTGGGTTTTTACTCCCAACTCTCCTGATTTGTTGGAAGTTGGGTCTGCCCCTGCCTTTCCCCTGAGATATAAGTCTTTGTTGGCCCCTTAATCGGGGCCCAGGAAGAAAGAGGGGAAGAAACACCATCAAATAAAGTTTCCCTGGGACCCCTGTGCGCTGCCTGTGTTTTATACTGCGCCAAAAAAACAGACAACTGGGATTCAACGGAGCTCCAGGGGGGAAAAACTGCCGCCCCCCACTCTCAACATCAGCTAGCCGGGGAAAGAGAAGCGGCAGGCCAGGTTTGGGGAGGCTGAGCAGCAGAGGCAGAGCACCGCGGCTCCTGCGCGCGGCCGGGGATGCGCCGCTCCTGGGTCACCCGCCGGGCACACCTCGGAGTGCCAAGGCTCCCTGCCCAGCCCCAGAGCCATCGATCAGGCTGCACCCTCCCCACCTCTCCTGGCCGGCGCCGGTGCCGCCGAGGGCAGTGATTAAATGGATAAATATCCGGCCCCGGGTAGGAATGACCTATCCTGGGGGACAAGGGCCATTATTCACCCGGCATAATGCACCTCGAGCAACGCCACGGAATTAATCAGAGCCCTGCAAAACCTGACACCTGAGCAGAGATTAAAAGAATTGGGGTTGTTTATCCTAAAAAAAGAGCACTTAGGGGAGGACACGATAACAATTTTCGAGTGCGGCGACAGCTGTAGCGAAGACGGAAGGAAAAAATCAGGTTTTTTATGTTTATGGTGGATTGGGGGGGGAAAAACGGGATTTAAATTGCCACAAGGGAGATGCAGAAGGAAAAAAAAAACCAACATGGGAGAGTTAAGCACTGGATGAAGTTTCTTGGGAATTTCCAGGAGTGGGGAGTGGGGCATGAGCAGGAGCTGGGCTGGAACGTGGCCCCCACGACAGCCCCTGGTGCTTTTCCAGCCGGGTTTTCCTGTGAGCCACACAGAAGCTCACTCTATTGGAGAGGAGTAGAATGTCTTGCTAATTGAATGTCAAAGCAATTAAAGTGGGTATAGACTTCTCTCAACATTATCTTGACTTGATAAAATAAAGTTGTTTTGACAACGCTCACTGACAATTCCTGATTTTCAAGCGAAGCGATTTTTCTCCAGGCAAGACACGGAAAATGCTGAGACTTTGGAGTGAATCTTCCAAAGATATGCAGAACCATTATTCTCAGAATAAGCCTATTAGACAGAACTAATGGGCGATTTTCAAGGCATTGCCATGATCACAGCCACCTGTACCTGCAGCTCCTGTGCCTCCCACCTCCCCACAAACGCTGCGCACAGAACGCTCCCCACGCTCCTTCACAGCTTTGCCTTCCACACACACTCAAGGAGTTCCAGGTCCAGCCCTCAGATGATCCCCACAGCCCTGAATCCAGGGGATCAAACCTCTCTTCAGTTGCTCGTGTTTCACAGCCACTCATATTTTAATCAATATTCATAAATAATAAAAAAACCCCAACCCAATAAATATGATTTTGTCAGTACTTGTTGCATTTCCTCCTCTCCAGACCCACCCCAGCTCTCCCCCTCGTCCAGGTGCCATGGCTCATGCTTTGAGTGAGCTCAGAAAAGCTGGCCTTGCTCAGGGAACACTCCAGCAATGCAATGCAGAAGGAGAATAAACTTGTGGTCAAATTACTCTGCCTCAGTGAGAAAAATGAGGAATTCCTTGCAGACCCCACACCAGCTCAGCTTCATTCCCACTGAGATCGGCGACCAGGAGCAGGTACAGAACCTTGAGCAAAGCTCACCTGCAGCAATTCTCCTCCAAAAATGGGTGCAGGGGATTCCTGAACCCCTGGCCCTGGTAGAACCCTCACCTCATCAGCAAACTTGCTCAGCTGCCCTCGGAGCCGCGGGTTCCAAGGAGGTACAGCTTGCAATCAGACTCCTCTGGCTTGGAAAACACCCCTAAAACCACTGGATGCAAGCACTGCCCAGGCCACCAGGACGATTTTTAACTCATCTTGTAACAAAAGGCGCTTATAACCCCAAAACTTGTTCTCCCAAAGGCAGGAATCTGAGAAGGAGGGTGAGCTGGAAACCTGAGAAAAGGCTTTTCTAATAGGAACCAGTTTGTCTGACACGAGATGAGAAGCGTTTGGTAAGTTACTCATGGAGAGTAATTGGGCAGTTGTGTTAAGCAGGGGCATTTATGAATTCTGTGAGCAATCTTTGACCTTTGCAAATTCTATTTCCAGAGCTCTGGGCTCACACCTTTCCCCAGCATGGCCTGGGCAAGAGGAAAAATAAATGCTTTTATTTATTGTCCTGTTCTTTGCTGTCATTTGCATAAGTGCCCTGGTGAAGGCAGCTCTCTCTCTCCCAACACCTGCACTCAGCAGCCCCAGGGCTGGGACAGGGAGGTGTCCCTGCCATGGCAGGGCTGGCACTGCGAGGGATTTAAGGTCCCTTCCAACACAAGCCAGTCTGAGCTTGCCAAAAAAACTCATCCAAGACATTAGTGCATTTCCACCACGCTCTTCCTCAGGCCCCCATCACAGCCTGAAAATGGGGCACAGGGTAAAACACCGCAGCACGGTGTGATTGCTGTCACCTGGTGCCACTGAGAGCACCAGGGACACTCATTCAGCTGGGAAACACAGATAAACACTGCAGAGATGTGGGACTGAGGGCAGGGAACGGGAGAATGAGGAAAGGAGAACAGGGAACCATCCAGAGACATCCTCAGCTCTGCAGCTGGGGGCTGGGGACGTCACCAGGGCCACTCACACAACCCTGAACAGCTGGCAAAGAAAAAACTTGACTGCATTTGGAAAATCTACTTAGAAACCAAATATTTTATACTTTTTAAAGTGTGAGGCGACACATGGTCATTCACAGGCTTTCTGCTTCTGTGTCTTGGACCAGATATTGCTAAATACGACACATGATTACAAAAAAACACCCTGAAAACAAAACAAAACAAAAAAAGACAAACCAAACAAAAAACCCCAAACAACAACAATAATAATTAAAAAATTTAAAAAAAATCAAAACAAAACACCCACAATGAACAAAACCTTCCCACAAATCAAAGCCACAGAAAGGCCCAGCCCAAGTGTAACTTCCATGCCCCTAAAACCAGACCTAGGCAGGGGTCTGCCAGTTCCTCTCTCTGATATGCACAGAGACAACACCAACTGCCCATCACAAGTTCCAGAGACACCACTGATGCACCAAGCGAATTCCTGCTGCTCCAGAGAAGTAATTCTCCTTAAAAATGTAAGCACAGGGAAAAGCAGGCAGAGGGAAGGGAGAGCAGGAAACAGAGGCTGCTGTGCCCAGCCCAGTGGGGCTCCCAGACCCCCCTCCTCTCCCAGTTTGCACCAGTTCCTGCTGCCTTCCCCCCTTTTCTCCCCTCCTGGGACACTGTGGCCCTGGGATTCCTGCCAGCAGTGGTGAGCTGGAGCCAGCTGAGCCTCGGGGTGTGCTGCCTGCCTGTCTCCAAAACACCCCAGATATCCACACCAGCATGCCCAGGGGCTCTGCAGCACCTGGGCTCCGTGGGTCTGTCTGACAAAGCGTAAAAGTGGCAATTCGTTAAAAATAAATTAAAATTTAAAACAGCACCCAAGACACAGGTTTTCCCTGACCCTGTCTTCCCAGGGTTGCCTGTTTTTCATTCAGCAGCCCCCCAAAGTGGCATGGTGAGGACACTGTGCCAGGTGGCCATGGATGGGGTGGGGATGAATGCCCTTCAAGGACCTTTCCACCCCAGGCCATTCTTCCCAAACACACCCCAACCCAAGTTTATTCCTGGCTCCATCCAGCCCCCCCAAGCCTGAGCAGTGCCCCACCTGAGCTGTGGCTGTTTACCCTCTCTGTGCCCCAGAGCTGCCCCGTTCTGCCCCTGCCCAGGCAGTGCAGCAGCTGCAGGGAAGCTGGCTCCATGCATGCAGCATTTCCAGGCTGCAGGGCATCACCCAGCAGTCCCACAGCCTGCCCAGGCAGTGCAGCAGCTGCAGGGAAGCTGGCTCCATGCACAGAGCATTTCCAGGCTGCAGAGCATCACCCAGCACCTGCCCAGGCAGCGCAGCAGCTGCAGGGAAGCTGGCTCCATGCACAGAGCATTTCCAGGCTGCAGAGCATCACCCAGCACCTGCCCAGGCAGCGCAGCAGCTGCAGGGAAGCTGGCTCCATGCATGCAGCATTTCCAGGCTGCACAGCATCACCCAGCAGGCCGGGCTGAGGATCCCACAGCCACAAATCCAGAGTGGCTGCGCTGATATTAAAGGTGTTGGTCTGGACTTAGACCAGAGCAAACGAGAGCACAGCCTGACCTTTTCTCGCCTTCCTTTCACACCTCCTAATGGTTTTTTTAATAGAAAAGATAAAATATTTGTAAAACCAAGGAAATCCCTCAAATACCATGTAAATTCCCCTTCTAATTTTCCCAGATTCATTTTGAGACTCCTTAAAAAAAAGCCCAAAAAGTAAACTGCAAAGAGAAACTTCCAGCACTTTCCCCCTCGGTCTCTACTTTTCTGTGGCCTTCCCAAAATGCCCCGTGTGGGGATCTGGAGTGGGAATCTTGCTTTGGAATCATCCTTGTGTCCCAGCCAGCCCCTTCCCTTCCCAGCTGAGCGTTTCCTGCGGGCAGCATGTGATTCCTTTTGGTCCCAGCTCCCCAGATATTCAGGTAGAGAAAATACACTGTGTTTGGCTATTTCCTCTGTCCCCAGTCCTGTATTTTTAACTCCCTCCCTTCCCAAAGCTCCCAGGGCTTCTTGCTTGGCATTTGCTTATCCATGTCCTTAGAAGAGCACTAAGTGGATTAATATTTCAGATTCATTGTGTCATTTAAAGTTATTAACAAGCCCAGCTCCTCTGAAATGAGTGAAAGCTAATGATAAAAAATACTTCCATTCTCTGCCTCAAACAAAGTCCTTCTGCTGGAATCAAAAAGTCCCACTTTCATTTGTGTCATTTTTTTAAGGCCAGTAATCACAGCAGAGCAGCATTTCTAACTTTTGAGTCATCAGCAGCACAAATAAAGCTTTCACAAATTGCAATAATTTCTCATCAAAGCTTCCCTACAGAGAAAAAACCACAAATTAACACAGTGTCACGTATCAGAAATCTAACACTGCTACAGAACATTTTGGGGAATAAAAGAAATTGTGGAAAACAAAGCAGATCATCTGACAGAAAGAGGAGAGTGAAATGGAGCCGCAATTCTGCAGCAGCTCCAGGCACTCCTGGAATTTTGCTGGAGCAGAATAAACCTCCTCCATTCACAGCCTGCCAGCTTTTCCATGGAAAAAACCCTGGGAAAAGCTGCTCCTGCGTAGGGGGCTCCGAATTTGTTCCTTTCTGAGTTTGAGGGAAAACTCTCCTCATTCTGCAGTGGCAGAGAAGAAATTGGAGTCTCCTGTTTTGCACCACAAGTGTTTCTACACTGCCTCATTTTTACCTCCTCCTAAACGACTCTGTCCAGTCAGGATTACAGGGCAGAGAGTGGGTTTTATTCAATATTACATTTTCTATGGCATGTGTGATTTGGAGTTTGGCAGAATCGAGTCTCGCTGAGTTAGGAGCTCAGAACTGGTGGACTAGGATTGTTCTTTATTTTATTTTATTTTTTACCAGCTCTGCATCCATCACAAACCTTCTTCTACCGCAGAGGAACAATGAAGGGGAACAATGCCCACGAGAGGCACACAGAGAAGTTAAAAACACTTTGCTGCCCACAGAGCTGCCCCCCACAGCCACAGGTGTGGGGCCATCCCCAGGCAAGCAGAGGTGCCAAAGCCCCGTGCTGTTATCCCAGGATTTAGGAACTGGATTCCCCCTGAGGGCAGCAAAACCTCCAGAGACTAAAGCAGCCCCAGTGGGGCAAGGCCAGCCCTGTGCTGAGCTGGGCTGCAGCTCACCCCTCAATAAACCCTGCTCTGGGAGGAGGCTCTGGAACAGCCTGGGGATTTTCCAGTTCCAGGTCTGCACTCCCCTTTCTGCAAGAACAAAGGGGAAAAATAGATTTTCATCTCCTCAGAAGTGAAACCTCTTCCTTAAAATGTCAGTTCCTCAGGAACTGCTGTTGCAAGTGAGAAACCCAGGCTGGTTTCCACCCATTTTCTGCCCCAGCCAGGAACCCAGCGCAGCTGGGCTGCTCCTTTATTTAGGGAGGCACACAGAGGGGTCTCTCTGTTCCCCACCAACCCGAGCAGGAGGCAGCAATGCACAGGAGGGAAAGATTTCCACCCAAACCGAAATCCAGCAGCCTCATCACCTGTGTTTCCTCCTGAAGCCCAGGAGTGCTTCTTTCCTGCCAAGCTCACGGTTCCAGGGAAGCACCACCACGGCAGGAGCAGGGAATCTGCTCCAAGAGCCCAGTGCAGGAAAAGTGAAGCAGCTGAGTGCCAAACCCCTGCCAGGGAGAAAAACCCCGAGAAAACCTTCACAAGTGGATCCAAATAAATTCCCTTGGATTTACTCCCGCTTTGGTGATGCAAAATAGCGACAGCAAAAGTCGACATGGCTTAGTTTTATTTATTTTTTCATTCTAGAGCTACTTTTCAATGTGCAGAGAAGGAAATCTAAAATTTAGAAAGTTTAGTATAAAAATATAAAATGGAAAGGAAATTGCCTCCAAAAGGACAGGGCTTAGCCAGGGATTTTCCAGGCAGATTCCTGGGATGCCCTGCATCCACCTTCTGGGCACCTACTCCCCTCCCACGGCTGAACACAGCCCCCACAACAGGAGTTAAGACCCAGAACTCTACAACTACTGGAACCCCACCAGAGCAGGGGATTTTTACAAATCGGTCAGTAAATGAACTAATAATATTGGGGGAAAAATAATTTTAAAAATTTTAATTCGTTTTAATTAATTTTAATGAAAAAATCTTATTTTCTATTTGTCCTGATTCATTCGGTACTTTTGAATTCAAAGGGTGGTCAGAAAAACATGGAATTTTAGCAGTGTGAGAAGCAGATGGATTAATAAATCCTATTGAGAAATGGAGAGGAAATCCCCTTTTTGGGCACTTTGGAGAGTGCCTGCTGTCCCCTCAAAGCGTGTGTGGGAATATCCACACTGAAGGGGAAACCCCCAAATCCCCAGGAAGCAGTAAGGAGCACACACAGCATTCCAAACCCTCAGTAACGCTTCCAGCCTCAAGGAATTCCCCAGCAGGAACCCCAGGCTGCTCCGAGGCACAGGGAAGAGGATTCCTCCTCCAACACACGGATGGGCAGGAACAGAAACTCCAGCCCTGCGTGGGTCCTGTGCGCGCTCCACGTGGAGCCACCGCAGGAAAGGGACACGGCCAGGAAAGGGAGAAAGGGACACAGCCAAGAAAGGGACATTGCCAGGAAAGGGACATGGCACCCACAGAAAGGGACACAGCAGCCACAGAAAGGGACACGGCCAGGAAAGGGAGAAAGGGCCCCGGCCAGGAAAGGGAGAAAGGGCCCCGGCCAGGAAAGGGAGAAAGGGACACGGCCAGGAAAGGGACACCATGCCCACAGGAAGGGACACGGCCATGGCCCGGAAAGGGACACGGCGCTCACGGAAAGAAGGGACATGGCCACGGCCAGGGGAGGGACACGCTGCCCATGGAAAGGGACACGAGCACCGCCAGGAAAGAAGAGACATGGCACCCGTGGAAAGGGACACAGTGCTCATGGAAAGGGACACAGTGCTCATGGAAAGGGACACAGTGCTCATGGAAAGGGACACTGCCATCACCAGGAAAGGGACACAGTGCTCATGGAAAGGGACACAGTGGCCATGGAAAGGGACAGTGCCATTGCTTGGAAAGGGACACAATACTCATGGAAAGGGACACTGCCATCACAAGGAAAGGGACACAGTGCCCATGGAAAGGGACATTGCCATCACAAGGGACACAGTGCCCATGGAAAGGGACACAGCCATTGCTTGGAAAGGGACACAGTGCTCATGGAAAGGGACACTGCCATCACAAGGGACACAGTGCCCATGGAAAGGGACACTGCCATCACTTGGAAAGGGACACAGTGCTCATGGAAAGGGACACTGCCATCACAAGGGACACAGTGCCCATGGAAAGGGACACTGCCATGCCAGGAAAGGGACACAGTGGCCATGGAAAGGGACACAGTGGCCATGGAAAGGGACACTGCCATAACTAGGAAAGGGACACAGTGCCCATGCAAAGGGACACTGCCATCACAAGGGACACAGTGCCCATCACAAGGGACATAGTGGCCATGGAAAGGGACACTGCCATCACCAGGAAAGGGACACAGTGCCCATGGAAAGGGACACTGCCATCACAAGAAAAGGGACACAGTGGCCATGGAAAGGGCCACGGCCACCATCGCCAGGGAAGGGCCACGGTGCCCACAGAGCCCCACAAGAGGGGGGCAGCCGTGCCCCCAGCCCCCTGCCAAAGCCCTCGCTGCCCCCGATGACATGGCAGGCAGCACAAACCGAGTAATTACCAGAATTTCATTTTCATTAACTAATAAACCCAGGAAAACAATTTGAGTATCTGAATGTCATTTTTCAAAGGAAAATAAACTGTAAACATTTGAATAACATCACAGCAGGGATAATATACCTAAGGAAACCTATTGAAATATGCTGGAGAATTCCTCCTCTTTCATCACATTAAAACTGCAATTGACTGTAAACCTCCTACCACTCTCCGCTGAGACTTTAATTGTAAAGATTCCTGTTACACATCATATTAGAATTTAGTTAAAATTGTAGAACACATTATTTCCAATCAGACAGCCAACCATCACTCACAAAGATTTTTAAAAAGGTGATTAATAATTCATCTCAGATAAGGAAAAGATCTATATTTATACCATCTTCTCAGCCACCATAAACTACCTGACAATTGTTCAGTAATGATGCCCAGTAAATTCTTTAAAATGGTAATTTGTCATTCTGTCACTTCATTTGTGACCTAAAATTCCTCACTTGAGGCATCATCAAATAAATTAATCACTTTCCAGGATCCATTTCTCTGTTCTGCACGTTATTATGCCCAGGCTCTCTTGTGTTTCTCTTCATTTACATATATTTAATGGCTCAGCAGTGGTTCACTATGGCACATAACGCACACATCTCATTACAGGTGAAATATTCTAACTGCCACTATCACTGGGAAAGAAAATAACTCTCCCAATTTAATTTTCCTGATGTAACAAAACCATGATTCTTCACTATGAAATGTTGATGCCATCCATCAGTCACAATCAATAAAATCATCATGGAAGTACGCCTTCTCCAGCATCATCCCCTCAGCCTGGGATTATTTGAGGGAGGTAATTAAACTCATAATATGTAATGAATGTAAATGAAGAAAAAACCCCCGTGTTCTCCCTCTAACTACGCTTATTTTACTGCTTTGATTTAAAGTATTTTTACATCTCCCAATCTATGAAATACACAAAGCCCTGAAGGAAAGGCATCACAAGTACAGTAAGCATCAATCAATACATATAATGACTAATTAAAAAGGAACATATTTTAACATTAAAAACCCACCAAATGCTGTTATTTATCGATTTTTCATTTAAAATGATGCATTCCCCCTGGACTAATATATTTGCTGTCTTTCTGAAATATAGATTATAGGACACTAATTTTAGAAGGGAGTGCTTTGCTAAAAAAAAAAAACAAAAAAAAAAAACACACCAAAAAAAACACCCCACCCCAAAGTGATTTTGTGTGTCCCTCATCCCCCAGAACCATTTAAAAAGCCCAGATACCAGACATGCAAACTACTCCTGTGCTGGAGAGGAAACCTTAATCATTCCAGTCTCATCTCTGTGCCTGAGCTCATATAAGTCAAGAATGAAAACAGGCGCTTAGAATTGATAACTTTGAAAGAAGTCCACAAAAAAAGAAGAAAAAAAAAGAGGCTTAGAGCAATGTTTTGCCATAAAGAGCAAAAAGGCATCATCTCTCTTGTAAATGTTCACACATCTGGGTTTTATTTAAAAGCACAATGAGTGATGCTCCTCTTGTGATGGGGAATCCAAAGGTACCGAAAGTCCAAGCGGCTGCTGCATCCTGGAGCACAGGGGGCGTGGGGAGGATTTCCCTGAGCACCAGGAACGATCCCTCAACTTCTGCTCCCAGCCATGGCTTCAGGGGCCATTTCAACACCTCACACAGGGAATGACCCCCGACAGTGGGAACAGGGAAAAGGGGAATGGTGGAGAATGTGGGACCTGCCCTGAAGGGATGCTGCTGTTTGCAGAGCTGTTTTCAAACACTCGGAGATGGAGCTTTGCTGATCCAGCTCCAGGAGCATCACCACCCCCGGGGGACCCAGCCCTGCACAGCTCTTTGGGTCAGGATGGAACAGGTGAAACATCCGGGAAGTGAAGTTTAGAAAGGCTGAGATAAAATCTGGTAAAAGAACGCACGCCAGGAAAGAATTATTTTTAGTAACTATTAACCCACAGCTGTGCAGGAAACTTCCGCAGCACACAAAGGAACCGCAGGCACGGGGAGCTGGGGTTATAAAATATTTCGGGGGTTATAAAACCCCCTAAGATTTACGGTTTGATGTTAAAGGCTATTTCCCAGCACGCAGGTGTGCCCAGAGAGGTGAGCCACCCGCGGAAAGGGCTGGGGCAGCCCAGCGCAGCCCGGAGCAGCGGTGGCGGGGTGATGGAGAGGCAGCGGGGCGCCGGACAGCCGCAGGCTGAGCAGCCCCGGCTCAGAGGCACTCTTGGAGAATATTTCCATTTGCTGTCCTGCTGGTGCGGAGGGGATGGGAACCCCAAACCCAGGAACATCACCCCAGCGCACCCCCAGCGCGGCAGGGACGGCAATTAGCGCAATTAGCGCAATTAGCGCCCGCAGCTCTCTGCCCCCCGTCAGGCACCCGGCATGGGAGGGAAGGGGGATCGCCTCCCGTGAGTGATGCTGCCCAGCAGCTCTGCACTTCAGCACTTTGCTGTGAGCCCTGCCGGAGCCGGGAAAAGGGGGAACGGGGAACAGGGAGGGAGCCGGGAACCCCAGATCCTGACAGGCACGGGGCTGGGCTCCCCCGTAAATGAGGGAATTAACTCCTCGGCTCCTTTCCCCTAACAGAGATAACACCAGAGCACCTCGCTCCCATTAACCCCTCGCTGCTGGGACAGGGAGCAAGGCTCTCCGGGAGCGGATGGCCAGGAATGAGGGATTTCTGCAGGGAGCTGTGTCCTGCAGCTGCCATGGGCGCTGGATTGTCCCTCCTGTACACGGGCACAAACCCCACAGCTCCTCTGGGAGCTGGGCCAGACCCTCAGCTCCCTCACAGCAAAGAGCTCCACGGCACCTACCCACCCACCCACCTGCTCTGCCCTCGCAGCCATTCCCGGGGTTTTTCCCTTTTCCCCACAGCTGCTGGTGTGTGGGGCCCAGCAGGGTCTCCTGACAGCCAGGATAAACTTGCTCATAACCTCTGGAGAGAGGACCATGATCCATTTGTACGGCTCATGAGGTGGCTTTGTGATGAATACTGTGGTTTGTTCGTGAGAAGTCTGTTACCTGCAGTATTTGTACTCTAAGTTCTTTAATACCTGCTGAGATCCCCAACAGATGCCAGAGTGCACATGGGGGTGAAGACGTTGTGCAAAAGGATCAACGTTAAGTTCAGTCTGGCAACTCTGCTCTGCTGATGGAAATTACTTCAACACCAATTAGGGGAGGAACGTTTTAATTCTGTTTCTTATTTCCCTACACCACCCTGGAATTACACCAGCTTTCTGCTTAAAAAAATTAATTCTGGTTAAGTTTATTTTTATAGGGATTTGCCTGGGGAGAACTTCAAATGTGCTGGAGGCAAAAGCAACCTGACACGAGAGAATGAAACAGCTGAGGGTGTGAAGCTACCTGTGTAAGCTCAGCGATCTGGGTTCCTGCGAGCCCGAGCCTCCCCAGCTGCTCTGGGGTCTCGTCCCCATCGTTCCCCAGGAGCTGCCACACCCTGGCTCCCCTCAGCCCGCAGCTTCTGCCCTTCACAGCCACGGAAAAATCCTCCAACACATTCGTGCCCAAGAAACACAGCCTGGCTGTGCTGATGGCCTGTCTCCAGGCAGGAACGCCACCACTGAACTCCCGCTGCTGCCCACGGAGCGTTTCCAGTCAATCCCACCCCAACGGAGCTCCCTGCTGCCCTGCAGCCCCTCCGGGGCAGGGACAGAGCCCACCGGGATGGGTGGGGGTCTGGGGGAGCCTGCTGGGGGAAGGACCCCCCGAGGAGCCCAGAGCTGTCCCACCTGTGGGTGAGGAGCTCTGCAGGGTCCAGCAGCACAGCCCATCGATCTGCCTGCTCCCCAGCCAAGCTGACTGCTACATCTGTTCTGTGAGAAAACATACATTCTGCCTCCAGTACAATCACTGTAATTAAAAATTAACATGCATTAATTGTTGGAGCTGATGTAAACAGCTGATGTTCCACTTAGCCCTGTCTTCTGTACATATCATTAGGCAAAGCCAAATATTGTTAAGTAAACAGGCAACACTTACAAGAAGAAATAGAAAACTAATTCCAACTAAATAAATTGACAACACCGTGCAAGTCATATTAAAACAGTTGGGATAATTATTAGGCCACTGGACGAACAGAGGGAAAATCATGGAAGACATATTTAATTGTTTGAATCTCATCTCACTAAATGTATTTAGGCACAGTGTGAAACACAATTTAACTGGAATGTGGAGGCAGCTTTTTCCCAGAAACAGGATGTGCAATATACTGGGGGAATAAAAATATAAGTTGGAGTTTGATGCGCAGGTAAAACAAACAACTTCTGAAATGCAGCAGTCTCTGCCAACTGCTTCAGGAGCCGCCGGTCTCCAGAGAAATTCAGGCTGGTTATGCAATGCAAAAGGTTTTTTCTTCCTCAGCTACATCTGCAGAACCCCCGGCAGTGCCGGTGGGAGCTGCATGCAGCCACCAGGAGAAGAGCACGCTCCCGAGGAGCTCCTGCCTACTTTTCATCGCTGTTATTTAAATGTCAGAGCAGAGCCGTCTCTCCAATTTGTACACAGAAAGCAGCAGCCCGAGCCCCACCAGCGAGCTGGCTCAGATCTGGGCCTGGAGCTGCATTGCCTGGGGGGTGTCAGCTGCTGGTACCCCCAGGCTGCTCCTGCACTGGGTGCCTGCACTGCCAATCCCAGCCCTGGCCCCAGCCTGCGCCAGGCTGGAGTTTAAAGGGCACTCTCGGGGAGGGGAACTCTGCAAACACAGCATCCTCCTCCTCCTGTGCCTCCCTGTCACCCCGGGGCTGTCTGAGCCACCCCGGGGCTGAGAGCCCCACGAGGGCTGGACAGGCTCAGGGCCACGGACACCTCGCGTGCCTGCTCTGCACAGGAGCAGCCACAAAGTACACGGGACTGGGAGCAGCACACATCCTGCCAGGGACACTCCAAATCCAGGGGCTCCCACCATTCAGCTGAGCCAGGAGTCAGGAAATTGCAGCTTGGTCTGAAAAAAACCAAAATTTGTTTGTTTATATAAATCAGCTTTGAGGGGAAACACCATCAAGAGTTTTCTCTTTTAATAGACATGATAAATAGTGTCTGATGACTCCCACTGAGGAATCCTGCTCAGCCTCTCCAGCATCACTTCCACACCTTCCTGTCACAGGCTTTTCTCTGCCACATCCATGAATCCACCCCCAGAAATCCAACTTCTACCTCATCCCCAGCTTACAGATCCACGAGGCCTGAGCTGTGTTGCTTTGGGTAATTCCAAAACCCGCAATCATCCTCCTGCTTTCTTTGGGGTTTTTGGTTTTGATTTTCTTGCCAGGAGTTGTGTGAAATGCAAAAGCCCAACCCCAGCTCGGTTTGAAGAGCAGGCCCTGGGCCTCTCCTTCAGCTGCCCAAAACCAGCAAATGCCATCAAATCCCAGCATTTCCTCTCCCTCCTGGGAATGGAAAGGGCAGAGGAGATCAGAGAATATCCTGAACTGGAAGGCACCCACAGGGGCCATTGACAAGAAGGCTGGGTGAGGTTGGAAAGAAGGCTCCTTACAGTGCCAGGGATGCTGGAATGATGGGCCAAAAGCCACCCACAGCAGCACAAGGCACACAGCTGGTGTTACCCACGTGTTCGTAGGAGCATTAAAGGAGCAGCTGGAGAATCCCATGAGAGCTCAGGAACTGGCCACATGGAAAGCACACGGGGGAAACTCTCCTTAGGGACAGTGTCTGCAAGTGGCTGGGACAGCCCCGAAAGCCTTTCAGGCAAAACAAGGTGCTGCCTCTCCCAAAATCAACCCATCCCCACCAACAGCATCCAGTAAAGTCAGCTGCACTCTGTGTGAGCAGCAGAAATAAAATGCTGCCAAGAGAGGATGCAGAAGTTCCAACACCGCATTTCAGTTTTGTTGGTCAGTTCACATTTGACTCAACGCTGACAAAACCTTTCAGTGCCTGTTGCAGACAGTCAGTTTTTAACCAAGCCCCCCTGGTTTTCCAGGCCCACCACCCCTCACAGCTGAAGTTGCCTGCCCTGGAAGCCCTGGAAGGTTCACAGCACTGCTCAGCTGTTTCATAACAATATCAGGCTCATGATGAACCAAATGAGTTCTGATTTGTGCTATTTAATGTCCTAATGGCTTGACTAGTTAGGTAGATAATTACACAGTATGATTTATCCAACCCATTTATAAATATTTATAATAATGGATAGATTAACCTTTGGGATTTCTATCCTGCAGTCCCTCGGTGACGGGGATCTCTCCATGGCAGCGGCGATGGCAGAGCCTGGGAGGGAGCAGCGGGGTGGGGATGGGGCTGTGGGGACACAGGGATGGGAGCACGGGTCCATGGGGACACAGGGATGGGAGCACGGGTCCATGGGGACACAGGGATGGGAGCACGGGTCCATGGGGACACTGGGATGGGAGCACAGGTCCATGGGGACACAGGGATGGGAGCACGGGTCCATGGGGACACAGGGATGGGAGCACAGGTCTATGGGGACACTGGGATGGGGCCATGGGTCCATGGGGACACAGGGATGGGAGCACGGGTTCATGGGGACACAAGTTCATGGGGACACAGGAATGGGGACACAGGGATGGGGACACGGGTCCATGGGGACACTGGGATGGGGCCATGGGGACACAAGTTCATGGGGACAGAGGAATGGGGCCACCAGGATAGGGATGGGGCCATGGGTTCATGAGGACACAGGGATGGGGATATGGGGACACTGGGATGGGGATGGCGGGTCCATGGGGACACTGGGATGGGGCGGGTTCATGGGGACACTGGGATGGGGCCATGGGTTCATGAGGACACAGGGATGGGGCCATGGGGACACAGATGGCGTTGGGACTGCGGGTCCATGGGGACACTGGGATGGGGCCGTGGGGACAGTGGCCAACACCCCAGGCCAAGGGTCCCCACTGGCACCTCCTGCTCCCCTCCAGGAGCTCTGGGGGAGACAAGTGCATCCCCAATCCTACTTCATCAGGACAAGGACACCCAGAGGGGCCCAGCTCCTGCTGCGGGGCAGTTTGGGACCAGCTGTGCCACGGGACCGTCCCCAAGCAGCTCCCCTGGCAGCTGGCTGGGTCCCTCCCCGCCAGGGCACACGCCAGGGTGGGCCCAGGCCGGCCCGGCGGGTGACACTGAGTCACAGGGCGCACAAGGGACACATTGTGGCGCTGCCACCGCTGCAGCGGGACGGGAACGCCAACGCCGCGCCCCTGGGGACAAAGGGACAGTGTCTGCTGGGCCCGAGCGGGGGGCTGCACCTCCCCAAGCAGCAGAGCCCAGCCCAGCCCCCTCTGGCAGAAAGTCTGCTTGGAGCAGGAAAAACGCTAAAAGCACATGAGAGACGAACAAGGAGCCCCGTGCCAGGAGTGACCTGCCTGCACCTGGCCCCAGCCTGCAGCCATCACACCTCCGAGCACAGAACAAACTGCAGAGCTCCACACTGCCCAAAGGGACTCCTGCTCCCCAGCCATCAGCCGTGGAAGTCAAGAGAACACACAAGTCTTGGCACGCACGGGGGAAGACTCTTCCTGACACCACTGAAGTATTTTATGCTGATTATTGCCATGTCCTGCTCTTGGCAGTAGTGCTGGAAATGGTGATTTCCAGTACTCTGCAGTGTCTCTCTCCACTCAAAGAGCATCACGATGTTTAGATTATCAGGACTCTGTTCATATAAAACTACATGGGGAAAAAAAAAAAAAAAGTAGTGATATGAAAATAACAAGTAGCAGGAATACTCAAGTTTTATATTTCTGGGATTTCCCTAAAAGGCAAAAATCACTTTCATTCTCTGAGACTGAGCTGCAGCACTTATCCTTTCTATTGACTGCTTAAACAGAAATTCATTGTGTAAGCCATTAAATAAACTTTTAAAAAAGTACAGCACTCAAAGCGAAATCTTTTAAGATTTTTTTATCAGAAAAATTTGACAGAATAAATGTGGGACTTAAGAGCTCATTGTCCCATGCAAGTCATCACATCTATTTAAAAAAAAACACCAACAATTATTTGCAAAATGCATCTGTATCCCAAACCAGCAGTGAAATATGAAATAGGGAACTACCCCAGGCCCCCAGGAGGGAAATCCCAGCTTCATGTGGGATAATTTCTCTGTTTGAAACCAGGGCTCGGTCCCTCAGCCACACCTACCCACCTCCATCGCTGGGGTTTGTGTGGAGCCACAGCTGGGCAGGGAGGGGGAAACCCAGAAATGTGGAAGGGAAGGGGAGAGGACTCAGATTACTTGGGAATTGTCAGGGATTCATTGAGGAAGCTCTGGGGTGTCTTCCAAGGGTCAGAGCAGAGGGATTTACAGAAGCACGAGAGCAGCCCCGTTGCTGGGGTCAGAGGAGCTGCTGCTCACAGAGGTTCCCTCTGGACAGGGTGGGGTCCAGCAGCCCCAACCCGGCAGGGCAGGGCTGCAGGTGACAGAGCCAGCAGGGCAGGGCTGCAGGTGACAGGTGACAGAGCCAGCGGGCAGGGCTGCAGGTGACACAGCCAGCGGGCAGCGCTGCAGGTGACAGAGCCAGTGGGCAGGGCTGCAGGTGACACAGCCAGCGGGCAGGGCTGCAGGTGACAGAGCCAGCGGGGCAGGGCTGCAGGTGACAGAGCCAGCGGGGCAGCGCTGCAGGTGACAGGTGACAGAGACAGGGGGCTGCAGGTGACAGGTGACAGAGACAGGGGGCTGCAGGTGACAGGTGACACAGCCAGGGCGCTGCAGGTGACAGGTGACAGAGCCAGCAGGCAGGGCTGCAGGTGACAGCTGACAGAGCCAGCGGGCAGGGCTGCAGTTGACAGAGCCAGCGGGCAGGGCTGCAGGTGACAGAGCCAGCGGGGCAGGGCTGCAGGGGACAGAGCCAGCGGGGCAGCGCTGCAGGTGACAGGTGACAGAGACAGGGGGCTGCAGGTGACAGGTGACACAGCCAGGGGGCTGCAGGTGACAGGTGACAGAGCCAGCGGGGCAGTGGAGAGGGGCCCTGCGCATGGAACCCCCAGGCGCTGTGGCAGGGCCCGTTCTGGGGTTGCCCAAAGTCCTGCTGGAGAGGGGATCCCGGACCCGTGCCAGGTGAACCAGCACCGGCTCCGGCATGGCAGGCAGCCCCGGCACAGCTGGCTCCAGCCGGGGTCACACACACAGCTTCAGGCACTCCGGCTGGGCTGGGCTGACCTCGGCCTAGAGCCGCCCTGCTCCAGGCACAAGCAGAAATTCCCTTCTGGAGCGTCAGAAACTGCCCTGAGCGGGACAGGGCCCCCGGGATCACCGATCCAGCCCCTGCACCTGCACCGACACCCCAAATTCCCACCTGGGAGCTGTGTCCAAGCCCTCCTGGAGCTCTGGCAGCCTCGGGGCTGTGCCCGTGCCCTGCGGAGCCTGGGCAGTGCCCAGCCACCCTGAAGTCCAGACCCTCAAGGGTTCGTAAGAAATAAAAACTCCTCTAGAACTAATTTGCCTGGCTATTGACAGAGTTAAATTATTAACAGCAACCCCAACACCCGAAGAAATGAAGACAGCTTTCTCAGGGAACGGGTCCAGAGTGGTGCCAAAGCCTTCCTCAGCCGACCCCCAGCTCCCATCGCGGGCCGGGGGCACCAGCAGCCCGGGGGACCCGGCGGGCAGGGAGCCCCCCGAGACCGGCACGGCCCCTTCTCCTCTCCTCTCCTCTCCTCCGGTCTCTGCGAGCCCCGCAGGTCTGCAGCCTGCCCGGGGTGCGGGGATGGATCCGGGACCGCTCGGGGATGGATCCGGGGATGGATCCGGGGATGGCCCCGGGACCGCTCGGGGATGGCCCCGGGATGGATCGGGGATGGATCCGGGACCGCTCGGGGATGGATCCGGGACCGCTCGGGGATGGATCCGGGACCGCTCGGGGATGGATCCGGGACCGCTCGGGGATGGATCCGGGACCGCTCGGGGATGGATCCGGGACCGCTCGGGGATGGATCCGGGACCGCTCGGGGATGGATCCGGGACCGCTCGGGGATGGATCCGGGACCGCTCGGGGATGGATCCGGGACCGCTCGGGGATGGATCCGGGACCGCTCGGGGATGGATCCGGGACCGCTCGGGGATGGCCCCGGGCCGGTCCCGGGAGCAGCAGCAGGAGGCTGGCAGCCGTGCAGAGCCGCTGCCCGGCCGGCAGTGCGGGCACGGGAGGCACAGAGGAGCGGACACGGTGCGGCTGTGCCGCACGCTGCGGGCCGTGCCGCCGCCTCTGTGCCCAGGAACAGCGCCAGCCGGTGCCAGCCCCGGGGACACGGGCACGGCCATAAACCCCGCGGGGGGACACCCGGCTCACCCCGCTGGGAGCCCGAAGGGACAGGGAACAACAGTTACTGCATATTGCACCTGCAGCCAGCACTCTGGGAGAAAATCCACAGCATAAAGACAAAAAACACTCAGCGAAGGAATGCACACCTCCACGGTGCCACGGAATCCTGCAATGGTTTGGGTGGGAAGGGACCTTAAAGCTCATCCATCCCCACCCCTGCCGTGGCAGGGACACCTTCCCCTGTCCCAGGCTGCTCCAGCCTGGCCTTGGGCACTGCCAGGGATCCAGCCACAGCTGCTCTGGGAATTCCCAATCTCCCATCCATCCCTGCCCTCTGGCAGTGGGAGCCATTCCCTGTGTCCTGTCCCTCCCTCCCTTGTCCCCAGTCCCTCCCCGGCTGCCAGCGTGTCCCTGCAGAGCCCAGACATCCCTCATGCTGTCCCCGGGCTCAGTCTCATCCCTGCCCACAGTGCAAAAACCCCAGCTCAAGGGGAGGCCCTGCCTCTGCCCACGAGGACATCCCAATGTCCCAGTCCCAAAGGGATTGTCACCACGTCTGTGGACACATCCCAATATTAACAACATCCCACCTCGGTGCTCCTTGCCCTGGGGAGAGGTCCCACTCACACTCCCAGGGCTGAGGGACACTTCTGGCCTTTCAGAGTAAATAAATCCTTGCCACTGTAATATCCTCAATGTGACCAAATTCTCCACTAAAGCTGCAAATGAAACACACCACTCCCAGGACAAATAATTGCCTTTGTTTTCATCATTTTGTCTGTGCATCGCAGGAGGCTGGAGAACAGTGTGAGTTTTTCTGATCTATAATCAGACAGTTCATAAAAATCCTAATGGAAATGAAGATTTTGCTATTTGGAGTGGTCAAATTTCCATTTTCAAACACATCACATTTTAAAACCCAGGTTGGCATTTTGGTTTGCTGAGAGTTTTAGGATAATAGCAAATTACACAGAAAATCTACCAATTCTTTGTCAAGTGAACTATGCAAAAAGGAACCATTAGTTCATAGTTCACCTGTGAGAAGGGAAGACATCCTGAATAATAATTTTGCCAGACTACGAAGGGCATTTATTCACAAATAACGCTGCCATCTCCAGAGCTCAGACTGCCCTGCTGTCTGTGAAACCTCTGTGCTCAGCTTCCACAAAAAGGCACGTTTAAATAGATTTATTTTCCTCTCTGGGAGGAAACCCAACCATCCTGGATGAGGCTGGCTTGGACCAAACACCACCCAGCACTGGCTGATTCGGGGATGGATCCGGGACCGCTCGGGGATGGATCCGGGACCGCTCGGGGATGGATCCGGGACCGCTCGGGGATGGATCCGGGACCGCTCGGGGATGGATCCGGGACCGCTCGGGGATGGCCCCGGGACGGTCCCGGGAGCAGCAGCAGGAGGCTGGCAGCCGTGCAGAGCCGCTGCCCGGCCGGCAGTGCGGGCACGGGAGGCACAGAGGAGCGGACACGGTGCGGCTGTGCCGCACGCTGCGGGCCGCGCCGCCGCCTCTGTGCCCAGGAACAGCGCCAGCCGGTGCCAGCCCCGGGGACACGGGCACGGCCATAAACCCCGCGGGGGGACACCCGGCTCACCCCGCTGGGAGCCCGAAGGGACAGGGAACAACAGTTACTGCATATTGCACCTGCAGCCAGCACTCTGGGAGAAAATCCACAGCATAAAGACAAAAAACACTCAGCGAAGGAATGCACACCTCCACGGTGCCACGGAATCCTGCAATGGTTTGGGTGGGAAGGGACCTTAAAGCTCATCCATCCCCACCCCTGCCGTGGCAGGGACACCTTCCCCTGTCCCAGGCTGCTCCAGCCTGGCCTTGGGAACTGCCAGGAACCCAGCCACAGCTGCTCTGGGAATTCCCAATCTCCCATCCATCCCTGCCCTCTGGCAGTGGGAGCCATTCCCTGTGTCCTGTCCCTCCCTCCCTTGTCCCCAGTCCCTCCCCGGCTGCCAGCGTGTCCCTGCAGAGCCCAGACATCCCTCATGCTGTCCCCGGGCTCAGTCTCATCCCTGCCCACAGTGCAAAAACCCCAGCTCAAGGGGAGGCCCTGCCTCTGCCCACGAGGACATCCCAATGTCCCAGTCCCAAAGGGATTGTCACCACGTCTGTGGACACATCCCAATATTAACAACATCCCACCTCGGTGCTCCTTGCCCTGGGGAGAGGTCCCACTCACACTCCCAGGGCTGAGGGACACTTCTGGCCTTTCAGAGTAAATAAATCCTTGCCACTGTAATATCCTCAATGTGACCAAATTCTCCACTAAAGCTGCAAATGAAACACACCACTCCCAGGACAAATAATTGCCTTTGTTTTCATCATTTTGTCTGTGCATCGCAGGAGGCTGGAGAACAGTGTGAGTTTTTCTGATCTATAATCAGACAGTTCATAAAAATCCTAATGGAAATGAAGATTTTGCTATTTGGAGTGGTCAAATTTCCATTTTCAAACACATCACATTTTAAAACCCAGGTTGGCATTTTGGTTTGCTGAGAGTTTTAGGATAATAGCAAATTACACAGAAAATCTACCAATTCTTTGTCAAGTGAACTATGCAAAAAGGAACCATTAGTTCATAGTTCACCTGTGAGAAGGGAAGACATCCTGAATAATAATTTTGCCAGACTACGAAGGGCATTTATTCACAAATAACGCTGCCATCTCCAGAGCTCAGACTGCCCTGCTGTCTGTGCAACCTCTGTGCTCAGCTTCCACAAAAAGGCACGTTTAAATAGATTTATTTTCCTCTCTGGGAGGAAACCCAACCATCCTGGATGAGGCTGGCTTGGACCAAACACCACCCAGCACTGGCTGATGGCTGGAGAATGGGATGAGCTCCTGGAGAGCCCATCCTGCCAGGGAAAGGAGCTTCTCCATCCTCCATCCTCTATCCCCCAGCAGGCTGGGGAAGGGCTGAGGGGCAGATCCCGTGGTCCCTCCTGCTCTGGATGTTCCACGCTCTCATGAACGGGCTGAGCACAGGTGTTAGAACACAGCTCTCACTCAGATTCCCTCCCCTCTGGGCTTTGCCAGGACTCTGCTTCTCCTCCTGCTGAGGCTGAAAAACGCCCAACCAGCTGAAGCACTGCAGGCCAGCAGAAAGGGATTTTATCCTGTGCAAAACTAAAAACTCTGCAGCACTGAGGAGGCTCCAAGCCAGAGCTTTGGGTCCTGTTATTTAGGAAATGAAAACTCTACTAGAGCAGGCTCAGAAGGGAAGCTCTGGAAGCCTGGTGAGGTGAATTAATCCACTTTTCCTCCCCCCCAACAACAGTGCCCGAGGCACAACCCAAACACAGAAGTGTCTGTGCCTCACGCTTTGAAGGCGGCGTGGAAAGGGAGCCCCACGGGGATCTGCTGTGTTTGTTACAGCCCTGGGACAGGCTCAGCTGTAAATACATTTACTGGGGCTTTTGGGAGCTCCGGAGATCTGAAATGGGCTGTTGATAACAAAACTGTGTTCCTGTGGGGCAGGGCTGGGAGCGAGTTCTGACTCACTTTCCTGGAGCTCGGTGTGACACGGGAGAGCATTTTTGTTATTTTGTCCCTGGGCTGCACCAGGAACCTGCACACTTTTCCATTTGTTTGCCTGTAGCTGTGAGGAAAACACTGAATTCCCAGGGATAACTTCCCCGGGGGTCTCCCCAAGCACGCAGAGGTTGCCAGCCCTGAATGGGTGTCCTTGGACCAGGGGATGCTGAACTGTGCAGAGCAGGATCCCCTGGAAAATTCCTCCAGGACCACGGAGTCCAGCACTGCCCCATGTCCCCAGTGCCACGGCCACAGGGCTCTGAAATCCCTGCAGGAATGGGCACTCCAGCCCTGCCCTGGGAGGGAATTTTCCAAGATCTGCAACCTAAACCTCCCCAGCACAACTGGAGGCCGTGTCCTGTCCCCTGGGAGAAGGGAACGAGAGCTCACCCACTGGAGAACCCCACCTCACTCACTGCACTACAGCCCTCAGAAACGCAAGGCACAGAATGAAAAGCACTGCACAAACCAGAGAGAAATCTGCTCTCTATTTCTGCCCCCTCTCCTTAGACTGCACTGCTCAAAATGCTCCTCAGCAGTGAAAGCAGCCACCAAGGCTGCCAGCTCCCGGGCTGTGCTGCAGGTGAGGCTCCAAACACCAGCTCTGACCATCAAACCTGTGGAAATGTTTCACCAGGGGCACAGATTACAGGTAAATTACAGATTAATTAGATAACCTTCCCCCTGCAGTCCAAACCCCTGTGAGTAAAGGCCAACCCAGAGCAGAGCAGCAGTTTAAAATCTTACAGGACACAAGCAATGCAGTCTGAGCTGCTCCTTAACTTCACAGCACCTGAGACTCTGAGCTTCCCAGCCACCACCAGGCTCAGGGAGCTCACCCTGAGACACAACCTTAGGGCCCCAAAGGAGCAGGCAATAACCCAGCCATGGAAGCACCCAGAAACTGTCCTGTACAAAGGGAGCACCAGCTCAGTCTGGAGCTCGCACAGAGTGGGGAAAACAGAACGGGTGAGTGCTATAAATCTCATTTTGCCACCACAAGGACATCTCAGCCTGCAGCAGAGCAGAGCCAGTCCCCCAGCCCTGTGCAGTGCTCCTGCACCCAGCAGCTCCTCCAGGGCAGGACCTGAGACCCAGGGCAGCAGAGCCCTGACCCAGCTCCCCTGGGCACTCCGGCTGCTGCACAGAAACTGGCACCGACCTAAAAGTGGCTCTGACTTGCTTTCCACCAGAGCCGAGCAGAGCACGAGCTCCCAAACACGCATGTCTGCACAAAAACCAGCTTGCAGACAGACTTCTTGATCGGCGCTCCCAAAAACCAACCCACAAACAGCGACCAACACTCCACAGCAAAACCACGAGCTCACCTGACTCCTCCCGTCCCCAGGGCTGCTCCTAAACCACTGAGCTTTGCCCTCCTGGGAGCCGCTTTGCTGCTGATAGAGGGGATTGTGGGGTCCCTGCTCCCCAGAGGCTGCTCCTGCTGCTGGCAGGTGGTCCCGCTCAGGTCGGGAGGGGGTGGCACTGCCACCACCTGATGGGGCTGCCTCAAACAAACACGGCCACCTAAAAGCCCTTAAAAGCCTCCCAAACTGCGACCCGCTTCAGGAGCCCCAGAGAAATCAATACAGCTTAGTGCTTCGTTGCTGATCGTTGGATTTGACCCAAAAAAAAAAAAATAAATAAAATTTTGCGCCTCCTAAAGTTCTTGAATAAGCGTGATTCTGTACAATTTAAATAAATGTTTGAAATCCTGGGTTTTGGTGGGTTTTTGTTTTTCTTCGCAATGGCCAATCCCTAGGAAGTGTAGGGTTTGAAATAACCCCTTTCCCTGCCTGGTTTAGGGTTTAACTGGTGCCACTGCCATGGGAAAAGCCGGGTTTAGGGTTTAACTGGTGCCATTGCCAGAGAAAAGCCTGGCTTAGGGTTTAACTGGTGCCATTTGTGAGTCCCTCAGCACCGAGCAGCAGTGCTTGGGTTTCCCCCTCTCCCCGCTGAAGAGGATTTACAGCTCGGTTTTATTTCAGCGCAGAGCCCCGGTTAGGCTCGGGAGAGGGACTTGAAACCCTTTAATCTCCCAAATCAGCGCCGTTATCTGCTGCAGCCTTTGTCTCGCTCCCGCATTCCCACCTGCTCCCAGGTGAGCCCTGCCAGACAAAGGGGACTCAGCCAGGAGCCCGGAATTAACGGGGCTTTTCTCCCCAAATCCCGGCCTGTGCCCTCGGCAAACACCGCGGCGCGCTCGTTTGGGCGCAATAAATAACGGGATATAATTAAAATTCCACCCCGGCGTTGGGAGCAGTGTGATAAACTGTTTGTGAATTGGTAATTCTATTTATTAAAAACAGGGGCATTAATTCTGACACGTTGAATTATAACGCAGACAAACAGATCTTGTGTTTTAATTAAATGCTTCTGTTTGATGAGGTGGTTTTATATTAAGATTTAATACCAGATTCTGCCATTCCTGCCTTAGGTGCTGGGGTGGGATTCCCACAGGAGCGGGAGCATTCCCATCCCTGGGAATTTGGGAGCTCTGGCAGAGCTCCCCTGGACAGGCACCCCCTCCAGGGCAAACAAGGAGGGTCTGACCTCCCTTTTCCAGTGCCTTTTCCTGCTTTTCCTCCTATTCCCAGGCTTTCAGGATGTTTCCAGGCTCCTGCCACATTTCTTATTTCCTGCTGCAGAAACAGAGCTGAATATTTTTTTGAAAAAACCAACAAAAAACCAACAAAAAACAACCGTACTGCTTTGAGGTTTCTTTCACATTAAGCTACATTTAATATTCATTTCACTTTTTTTTCCTATTAATTAAAAGTAAACCGTGTATTGTATGGTACATTATCCCTCTAACAGCCCCATGTGGAGATCATGAAGTGGAAGACTAATGGTGTAGACTTTAGCATTTAGTTTTAACCAGGATAATTTACATATCTGTGAGAAGAGTCCGAGGCATGTGTAAATAAGCAGAACTCGGAGATATCAGCCCCGTGCTCGCTTTGCTCTGGACTGGAGAGCCACGGGCTGTGCATTTATTCCATCACTCAGCTAATTTAATGAGACTTTATCCAGCATCCATTTCTGCAGAAGACACAAAACTTATTATTAAGGAGAGGCATGTGGCAGTAAGAAAAATGTGTTTGTTTGCTTTTTTATTCTATTACCCCCAAGTAGCAAAGGTGATCCCATTCACTGTTCATTAAAGTTTACCTTTATAATTTATCAAAGGAGCCCGATATCAAGAGCTTTATGCTGAGATTTCAAAATTCGAGACTGATTAAAATTTAATGGAAAAGGCCAACGTTTTGGGGTGGGTTGGCAAGAAAAATCGCTTCCCAACCTGCGAGGAGAGATTTCATTAATGTGCACCTCTATTAGAAGGCACCATAAAAGACATTAGAGGCATGAAAATGGCATTTTCACTTCAAAAATCTCTCTGGCTTTTTTAGCATAAGTTTCAAGGGAAAGAAAGTTGTGTTGGAATTCCAGGAGAGCAGCACTGGCTGGGCTGGGCCTTTTGCAGTGGGAGGTTGGACTCGGTGATCCTGGGGGTCTTTTCCAGCCTTGAGGATTTTGGGATTTGGGGATTTAGGCATCCCAGCCATCCCTGGCAGACAGGGACACAGCCAGTTCCTCTGAAGTTCACATCAAGAAAAGCAGGAATTACCAAGAATAAATGTTAAACATCCGTGTGTGACGGCTGGTCTGATCATGATTTGGGGAAAAACAAAATAACAGCTGAATTCACAGTTCTGGCAAACTGAAGAATAAGGTGTAATGTGGGGAAAAAATCAAATGTGAAATCTGGGTATTTCAAAGCCAGACAAAGCAGGATTTTCACCATGTGAAGATGATGTTTTCCTTCCCAATTTGCCTACTGGTGCAGTCTCAAAAATCTTACAAATGGAGAAGAAGTATTTCCACTAAGAAGAATTTCCACTAAAATGATGTCATGGAAGTTGTTTCTCTTTTTGAGTTTGCTCAGTGGATTGAGAAATCCAGCACAGACTTCACTCCCCGACTTCTTCTGGACCCAGCCCAGAATTCCCCCACATTTTTGGTGCAAATGCTCCTCAGGAAGAACCACAACAAATCCTGCTCCAGGTTTTGTGGAAAAGGGTTTGGGGCTGTCCTTCCCCCCAGGCTGAGACCACCAGAACATTCCCACAAAACCAAGGGGGTTTGCTTTCATTTCTCCTTCTCACCGGTGTTTTTGGAGCATGAATAAAAACCAGTGTAGAAAGAGGGGAAACTGAGAGGAGGATGAGCTCTAGAGCCTTTTAATGACAGAGACTGGGCAGAGGTGCAGCTCCCATCCCCGGGGGCACTCACAGCCCTCTGGATGTGGCACCTGGGGACACGGGGCAGTGCTGGGCATGGCTGGGCTCCATGCTCTCCGAGGGCTTTCCCAGCCCAGAGGAATCTGGGATTTGCCAAGCGTGCTTTTTCCACAGCTCTGAGCACGTTTCTGGGTCTCGCTGTCCTCCCGTTGTTCCTGAGCAAGAGGAGAGGCAGCAGAGGTTCCAAGGCTGTCTGTGGGATGTGATAACTCCCAGGAATATCATTAGAATAACAAAAATATGGTCTAGTTATGGCTGCAATTAAAGGCTTCCTAAGTGAGAAATAACTAAGGGTTGCAGGATCTGGTCTCTGCCCAAACTGAACCAGCAAATCCTGGGCTCTCTGGTGAGGTGAGCAAGGATACTCCAGGACCCCAGATTCCTAAAATTAGCCCTCAGAAATAATTTTCCATAGGTAACATAAAAACAGGGCCAGAGGAAACTCTAAAAAAGCGTGTGTCTCACTTATTGCAGGGACACTTGGTTGATTCACAGCATTGTGCAGTAAATCCCTTACAAGCTGAGAGCTGACGATCCCAATAAGAGGAGCAAATTAAACATAAAAAAGAATTAGGCCGGTGAGCTAATTTTGTAGGGAGGGGGGGGAGAATAGGGGTATTTAGAGGGAAAGGAAAAAAATAAATAACTATAATTAGTAGGTAGTTTTGACTAGCAGTAGCTGGAACAGAAGGACAGTGTGAGTGTCTCTCGGAGTGAGGACTGGGGTTGGTTTCTGGTCATTTTTCCCGGTGTTTGGCAGGATCTGCAGGGTGCTGGAGCACTGGGCTGCTCCCCGGGCACTCTCTCTGTGGCCAGGCTGCTGGCAGTGCAGATTTTGGGGCAGTTCCTCTGCAGATGTGGCCAGCTGAGGGACATTCCCCTCCTGCTCGCCAGGGCGGCTCCGCGGCCGGGCTGGGTGTGCACAGCGTGGGCAGAGCCCGCTGCCAGCTCCACTGAGCTGGATTACAGACCATGACCAGCGAGCCCTCACATGACAAAGCCTTTGTGTAATTAATATGCAGGGAAAAATGCTCCCTGGACGGCTGCTAAAGCGATTTAAATCATGCACATAAAAAATGTAATCACAAATTTAGCATGGTGGACATTGTAGTCACACTGTGCTTGATTGCATAGAAGGTTCCAAGTGTGTTTTAAATGTCCTTTAAGATTGAGATTAGGACTTGTACTTACAAGATGCATATTAATCTAAAACTCAACATTTTTCAGTGTGGGATCACAGTAGGAGAACATTATGGGCAATAGAGGTTCATTCTAATCCCAGTAGGTAATTACACTTTGAAATAATATTCTTTAATTAAATCTTGTTTGCAGTTGATTGATTTAAACACTAAATCTAAAAACCTAAATTTGAGTTTTTATCAATTTTTGATGCTTATTGCACAGAACTTGGGCTTTAATTGATGTTTCTGAAGTTTTTAAAGCTCTTGTCCACCGTATCCTGGACGAATTTGTTGTAATTACCAGCACCACTCTTGGGCCCTGCAGACGGCTCTCCCTGGATGATTTTTAGTCCTTTAAAGCGTAAAGCGCTCCAGAGCTCCTCCTGCTCCCACAAAGGCCCCGCTCCACCCAGGAGCTGCTTCCCGAGCTCTGGGGAGGGGACTCTGCTGTCCCACCACCCACGGATGGCTGTGCTGGAGAGTGGCACCGACGGGACGGGGCTGGCGGCACCGCGGGGACAAGGGGGACGTTTTAGGGACAATGTCACAGAATTAGGGGCTGGCCTGGGCTGGAGAGGACATTAAAGCTTGTCCCAGCCCTGCCATGGACAGGGAGACCTTCCACTGTCCCAGGGTGCTCTGAGCCCCTCCCAAGCTGGGACAGCCCGGGACAGTGGCAGGTGTTTATGGCAGGCTGGAACGAGAGGAGATTTAAGGTCCTTTCCACCCCAAAGCCCCCCGAGGTTCTAGAATTCTCTAATTCTGTTTTCACAAGCACTGTCACTCCCTGAGCTTCCCCTGCCCAGGGCAGAGCACAGCAGCTCAGCCCTTTGGGCACCCAGCTCCAGTTTGGGGGTGTCTCTGCAGGCCCCGTGCAGAAGGGAACCCCAGGAGCAGCTCCCTCGGGATTTGGCCACGAAGGCTTGGACAGCAATTAAAAAGGGCTGTGATTAAACGATTGAAACGGGGAACAGCCTCACGCACCTGGGGACATGCTTGGACCACGACAGGGATGCACCAATTATCTGGGGAAAGGGGATGGGAAAAGCACCCCCTTGGCCACCTTTGTAAGGTCCCAATTCCACTTGGAATTCCACGCTTCAGCCTCAGGAGCCTCCACGCTGGGCTGGGGCTGCACACACCTGGAGTGTGACCTGGGGCAGGGACAGCAGAGCTCGGGGGGAAGGGTCAGGCTCTATCCCCACCCCACGAGGGCTCACGGGGTCGTGTGGGCTCTGGCAGGAGGGGGACAGGTCCCCAGCATGGAATGACCTGGCACAGAGGGACCCTGGCACAGAGGGACCCCAGAACAAAGAGACCCTGACTCAAAGGGACCCCAGAACAGAGGGACCCTGGCACAAGAACCCCAGAACAGAGGGACCCTGACTCAAAGGGACCCCAGAACAGAGGTAACTCCCAAAAAAGGGACCCTGAAACAAAGAGACCCCAGAACAGAGAGACCCTGGCACAGGGACCCTGGCACAAAGGGACCCTGGCACACAGAGACCCCAGAACAGAGGAACCCTGGCACAGGGACCCTGGCACAAAGGGACCCTGGCACAGAGGGACCCCAGAACAAAGAGACCCTGACACAAAGGGACCCCAGAACAGAGGGACCCCAGAACAGAGGGACCCTGACTCAAAGGGACCCCAGAACAGAGGTAACTCCCAAAAAAGGGACCCTGAAACAAAGAGACCCCAGAACAGAGGGACCCTGGCACAAGGGACCCTGGCACAGAGGGACCCCAGAACAGAGGGACCCTGACACAAGGGACCCTGGCACAGGGACCCTGGCACAAGAACCCCAGACCCTGGCACAAGAACCCCAGAACAGAGGGACCCTGGCACAGGGGACCCTGGCACAAAGGGACCCTGGCACAAGGGACCCTGGCACA